>NC_071273.1:2300000-2553289 GCF_023375685.1 Ictalurus furcatus | reverse complement strand
CAATTTTTCAAGGGAGGAAAGCGTCTTCTCCAAATATGTAAATCAATGGTGTTTAAAATTAAAAAGATGTTGATAATGTTCCTTTTTGTCAGCACCTTTGTTCCTCTTTGAAGAGTCAAGATGCTCCTTGTTGGTTTTGCAAGTGCTCAGCTGTTTTCTTCATTTCCCCCCTGTATGAGGGGGGAAAAAAACATCAGAAACGCTCCAAAAGAATAATAAATTTGGGATCTTGAAAATCCCCAGCTGACCGAATGTATTTTTCGTCCCAGTCCAATGGGTCGTTCACTATGTTGTCAAAGAGCTCTATCGAGGATTCGTGTTTCTCTTTGGCAGTGTTGAAAAAAACGAGATGTATAGTTCCATCGTGTAGATGCAGCTTTGGGAAATCGCCTCTTCATGATGTTATCCAAGGCCTGAGTGCACTTTGGAGGCTAGGTCATTCAAATTTGGGGGGGGGCACCTTGCAGTCTTTCAGGGTGCTGCAAGCTTGTGAAAGCACTAAATTGAGAACATGACCACAGCAATGCACAAAACTTGCACAGGGGCGTTGTTCCTGAACTTTTGCCTGCAAGCCATTTAGTTCACCGGATGTGAATTCCACGCCATCATATGTTTGGCAGACAAGCTCGGAACTGCATCCCATCCCTGCTATGGCAGCAGAAATATGTTCTGCTAAAGCAGCGGCTGATTGGTCAGTGCTCACATCAAAAACCCCACAAATCTTTCTTCTGCCATGCCCTCCTTGGTAACGTACCTCCAAACTGTTGACAGCTTTGCAAAGTTTGAAGCGCCTGTTGTCGCACCCACAAGTATTGCCACAAAGGTGGAATCTTTGATTTCAGTTTTTATTTTGTTTACCAAAACATTTCCCACTCATTTTTTTGCTACTTTTTCTGGTGAAAAATTTCATGTGAAGAGCCTCATTGGAAATATATTTACTGAACAAAAAAAGTTGATGCATCCATTACTTTTTCCCCCACTGTATATTCTAAGTGATCTATTTAATTTTTCAGTGTAATAGTTTAATGAATTCTTTCTATATTAAATAGCATTGTTTTTCTTTGTCTCTTCCCTGGAAATATGCTAATTATAATCCACTGATTGATAGTCTATTGCCTTTATTTTGCACCTGGCATATATATGCATATAAATATTCTTAACCTCTTATTGAAATAGCAAGTGCCCCATTATTGCATTGTTGTTTTAACATATTGACCAAAGAGACTACTGCTTAAAATGAGAACTTTAAGAATTTATCTTTAAAGAAGTACTTGTTGCTGTGGCTAATTCAAAGACCTTTATATTTTGCAAAAGTGCATACGTGCTTTAGCCAGTTCACAAAATGTGTTAACGGCTTTTTGCAAAGACGTAAATACTGGCTCTCTTCTTCTCAGTGATAAGCGGGTGTCAGAAAAGGAAAGTTGTGCAGTGCCATATTGTGTACCTGGCTTCAGATGTTCCTTTGTGCCGACAGTCATCAGGCTGTGAAAACACTTAGCCACCCCCTCCCTTGACCTTACTTTTGACTACACTACAAATATACTGCTACACTGTTTTCATATGGTACCATACTGTACTTTTTGCACTGCTCACAAATCACATCACTTCTTCAAAGCTTTTATGTCCACACTGATCATGCCATATAGCTGCAATATGTATATAGTATTGTACATATGCAAAATGTACATGGGCTACTTGCATAGTTGGGTTGTATATACTGCTCGTGTGTGTGTGTGTAGATAGATGGATAGATTATAGAATTTGCACTTATGTCTCTACATATTTATACATCCTGTATATACTCTTTATATATCCCTGTATTGTTCTCCTTACTATCTCTTAAGTCATCTTTATTTTGTTTTTGTCTTTTTTGGCTGCTGCTGTGACACCCTAATTTCTCCATCTGGGGCTTAATATAGTATCATCTTATTTCTGCATTTCAGTAAGCGCCATCTACTGTCAGGAGTGAATTTGCACTTTCAATCAGCGCGTCGCCCGCATTTAATGCGTGGATGTGAAGACAAAAAAAAAAATAAATAAATAAATAAATAACACTGTGAAAAACCAATAGGCCCTTAGGACTCATTCCTGCACCATTCAATAGGGGGTTTCATTTGGATTATACCCATTGCATTATAACAGACATCCCACCTGTCCCAGAAGTTCTAGGAGTCGCTCCTATATTGATGACGGCAAGGTGTGGCCCAAGAAGGTGGCCGTAGCAGTTGAATGTTATTTTCATCTGAGCGCTTTGTAAGGTTTGCATGCCAAATATCCATTTATATTTATTGACTTTGGTCATATTATACTTTAAATGATATATATTAAGTTGTCTGCAGCATGTCTGGAAGCTATTGGTCAAATTTTTTTTACTGTACTACATCATGGCGCAAGCTGTGTAATTTCATTTTCTAATCAACTAGTGAAATGCCTGTTACTATCATGGATTAGTCTACTGCAGCACGGTTAAAGTGGGTTTCCACCTCTAAAACAAAGAGAACCACTCAGCAACAGCTAATGTTTCATATGGAGGATATGGTAAAGGCTGTTGAGATGGATCACTCTTATCCAGGCACAGAGGGTGAACAGTTGACTCCTCTACCTGACATGCCATTGATGAGCCTGGAGTTGAAATGGACCTAAAAGGAACTTATGTACACTACTTGAAATTCAAATCAATATAGTGAGTCTTCTAATGATCTAGTCTGGAGGAAATTGTCAAGAACACTACTGAATATTGATACCCTAAAACGTTCACTTGAATTTGTCTTTAAAGAAGTCAGTGACCTAAAAACTGATATGAAAGCTGTGAGACATGTACATAAAGGAATTAGAAGACCTACTGAATAATGCTGAACAATATTGTTGTAGGTGGAATTGTTGTATTTCTGGAATTCAAGAAAGGGCAGATGAGAACATTTAAGCAACATATGATAGAAATATGCGAAGCCAACATTCCAGAAGAATAGGCCAGACTGACAATGGATGTAGACATGGTTAATCCTCTAGGACCAAAGGAACCGAGCAGAGGCCGCAGAGTGACAATCCAATTCTCGAGCAGAGCTAGGTGGCGTTCTTTGCTGGAGTGAAGGTGATCAATATAGTAGCTGGTATCGACACTCTGTAGGTCTAAAATATAAAGGGTTTATTACTTAGCCCACTGCTCTCCTATAATCAAAGATGGAAATAAGTGCAGCCGATGGTTAAATGCGTGTTTTCACTTTATAATTTAGAAATCTGACTCATTTAATTAATTATCTGACTCTAATTAATAATTTCTAGTTACTGCTAGAAGTATAATACCTCAGTATAATAGTTCTGATTATATTTAGTCAAACAATTTCATGCCAAGCTTTCATTATAAAAAGACATTCTCATATAAAAGACTCAGGCTTTTATATAGCCTATAATAAACAATTATTTTGTTAGCTCAGCGGTTTATATCGACATGCAAGCCTAGGCCATTTCTATTTACTTGTCAGAGGTTTCTTGCAACTTGTATTAGCCTCTTATATTAACTTGTCAGAGGTCGCTTTTAATGTGTAACATACTTTCTTACAGAAGAACCACTGAATATTTAGAGATAAAAATGGCAAATGAATTTATTAAACAAAATCACAAAAGGCGGCATACTTCTTATTAACAGAGACAAACGTAACTTACAAGAATGTTGCCCAACGTCTGACATAGTATGCGTGATGATAGTAGCATAATGTATTCAACCAGGCATACCCTCTTATATCCCTGAGCCTCTTTGAAATATATAGTGTATAAGGATCAAAAGGAAAAATGTCACCCATGCAATCCAGGGGGTGTGTGTGAAGAAAGGGCACATATTGCAATGTATATTGTGAATGTTATTTCCTAAACCTATATGATATTTATATCACCACATTGTTCACCATGAAATATGGATAAAAATGATACCAACCATGCCCCAAGTAATATTGTAGTTAAGAACAATCTCTGACCTTAAACAGATTACTACCACAGTTACCAATTTTACTACACCTCCAAATTGTAACTGTTCTTTTACCAAGCCAAAAGACACCTTTAGTAACAATCAGAGCTTTTATACACAGTTGTTCTGTTGAACTGTTCAAAAATGTTTCTTGTTCATTGCACTGTTAAATATTAATGACTGAAGACTGGTACAGTTAATGTTGTGGGCATACACCCTTAATTAGCTAAACAAAGTTTACAACCAACCTTAAATGCAGGCTTACGAGTGGTTATTTTTATTTCTGTTCAGCTCTTACTTTGTCTTTTTCTATAATGTCAGGGGTATTAGAGACTGTGGGAAATGTGAAGCTGTCTATTTATTTATCTGTTTTTAACTACAAAAATTTTGTGCAAAAAACACACATCTTAATCTTTGGGGGAAAATCAATGGGGAAACAATATTTTCCTTTCTTGTCCTAGCAGTAAATCTGCCGGTGTGGCGATACTTTTATATTTAAATATAATTATTTACCAAATTATATTTATTAGATCTCATACATTTGAAAGATGGCTTATTTTAATTGTATTCAATAATAATGATATGTGACTATGATATAATGACTGGGCAAGATACAGGTGCATCTCAAAAAATTTGAATATCGTGGACAAGTAAATTTTTTCCAGTAATTTACTTCAAAAAGTGGAACTTATACATTCTAGATTCATTCCACATAAAAGGAAATATTTCAAGACATTTTTTGTTTGTTTTAATCTTGATTAAGGCTTACAGTTTATGGAAATAAAAAATCCAGTATCTCAGATTATTAGAATAAAGAATTTTATAATACAGAAATCTGGGCTAAGATTTCCTTGTATACAAAAATATTTAAACAGAGATGTTAACAGCTCTTCTTTAGTTGACCTAGATTTTTTTTCTTTTTATCTCTATGCTTACGAGTTATAACAAGAGAAATCCTTAATTTATGGGATATAAATTATCCACACTCTGAGCGCCTTACTCATTAATTTCTCAACAAAAGCTTATTCTCCCTTTCTGTTTCATGATGGCACAACCAGGAGAATGACTAAACAATTTACAAAACCAATATCTTGGAATATTTCTTGTTCTAGTCTTTTCCAACTTTCCATGAATAATTTTCACTTTTATTCAAAATTCACATGCACTCATTCTGGAACACGCACACACTTGCTCACACCAGCGTCTCTCTCTCTCTCTCTCTCTCTCTCTCTCTCTCCTACACACACACAGAGCCCTCTTGCACACACTTGCTTATCCATCCTGTCTCCAGAACTAACTTCTAGATCTCATCAATCACACTTTGTCTCCTTATTTAGGGAGCTCTCTCACACTTATTTAAACAATAAATAAACATAAAAGCATACAATGAGGCAAAATGAGAAAATAAAAATCTTAATCAGCAAAAATAACATTTATTAGAGACACAATAAATAAATTCCGTCTTCGAGGAACTCTGTCCACCGAACTGTTGTTTTATTAGTACTCCAAGGCCTTCTGGTAAGGGCGGTGGGGTTGCTATGGTTTTTAAACAGTCACTCAGAGTTTCTGTTGGGAGTTACTCTTGTTTGAGGTACAGTGTGTTGTGTTAGAGTCGACCTCTTCCACGCTATTCTGTGCTTTGATCTATAGGCCACCTAACCCAGACAATGCCTTTTTAAGTGATTTTTGTGATTGATTTTTTTTTTTTTTTTTTTTTTTTAAAACTTCTATTGTTCCGTTGTATGATCGTTTGTTATTATTGGGTGATTTTAATGTGCATGTCTGCTGCCCTGGTCGACCCTTGGTTACTGAATTTTGTAATATCTTGGATTCCTTTGGTTTTATTCAACACATAAATCAGGCAACTCATGTCCTTGGTCATACACTAGACCTTATATTGTCATATGGAACCACTGTTGATGTTAATATTGAAGATGCTTCCTTCTCTGATCACAAGCCCATTGTTTTTAATGTCCCTGCTGCCAGCTCTGCCATCATGACTAGGCCTTCAGGATATTATTCTCGTTGTATTAATTCACTCACTGCCTCTCAGTTTAGTGAAAGTTTTCTAGCTAATGCTGTTGAAACATCTATCCTGGGTGCTGCAGAGTCTTCTTCTGGCCCTGATGATTTGATTGCCTTATTTTACACATTTTGCTCCAATATTTTAAACTTCATTGCCCCTTTTAAGCGGAAGCAACCAAATCGTAAATCTTATTACTGGCTGGACGATAATACTCGTTCTCTCAGACAGGCTTGTCGTAAAGCCAAGCGGAGATGGAAGCACGATCAGTTAACTGTGTCCTTCCAGATTTTTAAAGATTGTTTGTTTAAGTTTCAGAGTGCAGCAAAGTCAGCTGGGTCTAGGTATTTCTCTGACTTAATTGCTACACACTGTCATCGACCAAAGATCTTATTCACCACGATAAATTCAATTATTAATCAGAGTTGCCAATTCCATGGGGAACCCTCGGCTGAACTTTGTGAGAAGTTTTTTGCTGATAAAGTAATTACCATTCGTTCTTCCTTCACTTCACAGTTCTCAGACCTGTCCCTGAATTCACTGGCTTTACTGGTTTCATTTGATCAATTTGAACACGTTTCTCTGAAGGAACTGTGTGATCTGGTTAACCAGATGAAAATATCATCCCCGCCACTTGTTGTTCCCGCTGTGCTTATGAAAGCAACCTTTTCTGAAATTGGCCCCAGTATCCAAGTGTTGATAAATTCTTCTTTGGATGCAGGGGTGGTCCCAAATTGTTTTAAGCATGCTATTGTTCAACCTTTGCTTAAGAAACAGGGTTTGGATGAAGGTTGCCTTAATAATTATCGGCCTGTCTCTAAGCTACCGTTTCTGTCAAAGCTGCTTGAGAAAGTAGTACAATCTCAATTGCTCCTGTTTTTAAACTCAGCTATGTTATTTGAACCTTTACAATCTGGTTTCACTGCTTTTCATAGCACTGCTTTATACTGCTGAATAGTCTGCTTTGTTAAAAGTGTCCAATGACATTTTACTCACAGTGGATGCTGGAAAAAGTATTATGTTGATGCTACTAGATCTTACAGCTGCCTTTGATACTGTGGACCATTTACATACTTCTCTGGCGCTTAGAGCATCTGTTTGGTATCAAAGGCACTGCCCTACAATGGCTCAGCTCATATCTTAAGGACAGGTCTTTCTCGGTAGTGTTGGGTAATTTCTGCTCTTCTTCTAGTCCTATTATTGGTGGTGTTCCTCAAGGCTCCATTCTGGGCCCACTTCTTTTTAATTTATATATGCGGCCGTTGGGGAATATTATTAGGGCACCCAATGTCTCTTTTCATTTATATGCTGATGATACCCAGTTGTACATTCCTTTGAAAGCTGGTGACTCCATTCAGCCATTGCTGGACTGTCTGGATGACATTAAAAAATGGTTGACAATTTCCTCCGACTTAATGAAGACAAAACTGAAATAATTGTTTTTGGCCCCCTGAGATTGAGAGATGGTCTCATTAATGAGCTCCATAAACATTTTCCCTCAATTTCTTCCCAGGTTCGGAACCTTGGCTTCATTCTGGACTCAGAATTATGCTTAACCAAGCAGATAAATTTGGTCGTTAAGACTAGTTTTTATCAACTACGGATTATTTCGAAACTCAAAACATTTTTGTCTTTCCAGGATTTGGAGAAGGTTATTCATGCTTTTATTACTTCTCGCTTAGATTACTGTAATTCATTATACTTGGGTCTTCCTCAGTCATCTCTGGCTTGTCTTCAGATGTTTCAGAATGCAGCTGCAAGGCTGTTGACCAGGGCAAAGAAGTTTGATCGTGTCACCCCAATTTTAGCATCGCTTCACTGGCTCCCAGTCCGTTTTAGGATTCAGTTTAAGGTTCTGATGTTTTGTTTTTAAAACTCTTAATAATCAAGCTCCTTCCTATCTTGTGGATCTTCTTAAACCACATTCATCAAACAGATGTCTAAGATCTTCTGATAGGTTTCTTTTGCATGTCCCTCGTTCCAGGTTAAAAACAAAGGGGGATAGAGCTTTTGCTGTTGCTGCCCCCCGTCTATGGAATCAACTGCCACTGGACATCCGCCTTGCACCTTCTATTACCACTTTTAAAAATAGGCTTAAAACATATCTCTTCTGCCAGGCTTTTTGATAAAATTTAATTGTTAAAACAAATTTTTAATACATTTTGTTTATTGTCTGCTTTTATTTGGTCTAATTCTGTTTCTATTTTACTTTCCTTACTCTGTTGAGCACTTTGGTCAGCTTTGCTGTGTGAAACGTGCTATATAAATAAATTTTACTTACTTACAAGACTCGCAAGAAGTATGCCCCTTTATTATTTCACTTATCTTCTCGCTACACGTCTCCTACGTGACCTGCTTACAGAAATCTTAGTGCTACTTGTTTAACTCTGTCTAGATTCTCTCCTCGTTTCCTCTAGCACAGCAGCTCACAAGCTCACTGTAAACTACACAACAATTCTAGCAGGGTTTTGCATGCTCATTCTTCTTGTTTCTGTACTCTTATCCTTTTTTCCCTCTGTACCTTTACTAATAATCACAATACACGGTACTATCCACTCACCTCTGCCTAGTTTCTCCATGTCCACTAAAACAGCAGGATGCAGGCTCACTGGTTACCAAATACTTCATATTAACAACAGCATACATATATTTTTTCATGCAGTTACACTTTTTGAGATCCAAAACTCCTCCTTAATTTAGTTCTTTTTGGAGAAGCCTTATTAAGAGTGTTCTTACCACCACATGCGGATCTTCAGTGATCCACACAAACAACTTTAACTAAAAGCAAAAATGCTTACCTTCATTAGTGGACGCTTGTTTGTGCAGTCAGCCCTTGGTTAGCCCAAAGCGGGGAAACCCTCCTGGCTTTCTTCTCCATCATGTCGGGGTCACCAAATAGGTTGTGGAAAATCTCTCCACCCTAAGTCAAAAACTTACTTACATGGTTGTAGATGTCAAAAAGAAATGAAGCTTTATTAAAACAATAAAGTGAGATGTCGGCAGAGAGTCTAAATTCATGTAACCATAACATGGGCCTTTTATACTTTTCTGAACAGTGTGCTCATCTTAGGCAGGGTTTTCGCCACTTATTTATTACTCCAGTCTAGATGTTGCCTTAATTTTTTCTTTCTCTTAAAGTTACCATGAGGCCCCAAAACGCCATACCATAGAGATATCTCTAACTTACACATGTATGCACACAACGTGTCTAGATGCTGACTTAAGTGTTGTGCAGAGGAGCACAATGGGACACAGATTACCACAGGATTTTTTGAACTCAGTACACACTTATAATAATATCTAGAATATACTCTGTAGTTTTTAATTATGCTTTTTTAATATATACGCTATACGAGCCACAGAGCTGACACTGAGTGCCTCTGCAGTCCGCCTTAATGTGCCCAGTTGCACCACATCTTCGGCAGTAAGTTTGTTGCCCAGGAAAATGCAGAAATCCCCTGTTGGGTCCAATAGCAAAGCTTCCTGGCAGACAAATCAGGTCACCAGTGGTGTCTCTTTTAAATTTAACAATGAATCATCTTTGCCATTCCACATGCCAAATGTGTTAAGGCATTTCTTGCCCTTCTTAATTTCTGAGTAGTACCGTGCCAAAAACAACACAATGTCCTTTTCATTGATAAAAGGATTGTACATGTGTATTACCAAAGGCACTTGGCTAAGAGCAAACGGAGCAATTAGCTCCCTTCCACTCAAGGCCTGATCGCACTTCTGCTCATTAAATCTTGGAAAAAGGTGGAGCAATCCTTGAGCTAGCAAATGGTCAAATCAAAGAACCCAGCGAAAGAAGTATTGTAAGCCGTATATAGCTGAAACAGGCATCGAGAACATGCCCAGCAGGACAAGAAACTTGGCCAAAAAGCAGAAACGCGATAACCTGTTATGTCCTCTGGCCTGAAATGCACCCCCAGCACAGCTTCAGAGCTGCGATGGTAGGCATTACCTTGAGCTGGGAAAGGATCAGCTGCAGGTAGGATTGAGCAGTCAGACTCCACCCTCAACAGATCTTGTGTTCCAAAGTGTAACCCCAGCTCTATCTTACATTAAACGACCCTAAGAAGTACAGCTATGCTGAAAGCAAGGCCCACAAAAATAAGCTGAAACCCTCAGTGTTCCTCTCCATGAAACTCTTTAGTAAAAGGCGAAAGATTTATGCGTGAATGAAGAGAAACCCGAGCTATACATGAAGTCAACCCAGGCCTCCGAAACTCCATCGGAGGCCTAGAAAGCCGGTCTAGGGTAGGTTGGCTTGCGCCGGCCCCTTACACCTGCACAGCCTTGATTGCTACAAATGTAGGATTGGTCTAGAGCTGGATGTGGGCTGTAGTTTTTGTAGCCGCTTTCTACCTCCTCCAGGGAAACTTGTCCCTCCAACTCGGCTGCACTCTCTTCCAGTAGCCTGCCGGTAATAGCGTCTAAAAACCTGCTGCAAGGTCCTCACTCGACTCCCTTCTTTTGACGACGTCTCCATAGAAGGCCCTGGCCACGCCCAGCTTTCCCTCTATTGTTGTCTGGACCTGGACCCCATCCTTCAGGCCCTCAATGTAAGACCCCCTCCTACGGTCTCTGATGCTACTGAAGAAATGGCACGTTGGGCGCTTGTCTTGTTCGGTTGCTTGCCTTTCTGCCTGGACCAAGTAGCTACGGGCCTCAGCCTTGTAGTGAGCCCGTAGGGCTTCACTAGCGTCCCTGAGCCGTCCCTGATCTCAGTCTTGCCTGGCCCTTTCCCTCTTCTGTTTTGCCTTCCTCTGTCCCCACCATGGAAATGGTATGACAACTTCTTCAGCTTCTTTATCGCCTCCCACCACTCCATCTGCATGTCGAACAACATCCTTAAGCACCGCCGTCCTACATACAGTTGGTGGAAGACCTCTACAAAGGTTGGGTCTTGCAGGATGCTTCCATTCATTCTCCATGTACCTCTTCCTCTATTCCTCCCTTCTGTTTGGATGCATCCAACAATCAGGCAGTGATCGGAGGCCCACAAGGACTCCCGCAGGAATGGCTGCACCATCGCCCCATCCCCTACGAACGGGAAGTCGAGCCAAGAGGCGTCACCCCTTGAATTCCTCCAGGTGTGACCCGGAGCCTGTGGCTCGACCACCCTGTACATGTCAACCAAGCCTGCTCCCATCATCGTCTGGGCCAACTCCCTCCCCCCTCTGCCTCTAAATCCACATTAAAGTACCCCCCCACTAATAGCAACCTATTAGTGCAGAGTAGAGGCTCCAACATATGGTAAAACCCCTTTCTTTGCTCTCCTCTGCAATGAGCATATACCCCTATAGCCCTGAATTTCTCCCCCTCCACTTCCCATCCATGAACAACACCCTTCTCGGGACCACCGAAATAATCTAATCTACCACCCAGTCAAAAGTCTTAAATAGAATTCCTACCCCATCTCCCACCCCTTTTGAAAACTCCTTCTCCTCCCCCTCTGAACACAGGTGGCACTCCTGTAAAAAGATCAAATCAAAATGTACAGCCCTTCAGCTTAAATACACTGCCGCCCTTTTCCGAGGCTGTCTAATGCCCCTCACATTTAGAGAGGCTACAGTTAAAATCCCCATTTTGGCATCCCAAACTCATTCCCGGATCTATCATCTCGATCACTTATTTTACCGAATCCTTAAAATCCAAAGGCTCCACAGTCGTCCCTGTTTCTTTGGGAAGCTTCGCCCCCTCCCCTTAATTCGCTTCTCCATCCCAGCTGTCTTGCTAAACTTCTCCTCATCCCACCCTGGGTATGGTTGTGCCTCCCCTGACCCCGTCTGGAGTTTCTCTCCCTTTGCATCTGTCTCTACTGAGCATCGGGGTTCCTTCCCCTCCTCTGATGACTTCTTCTCTTCGGGGTAGGGTCACTTTCCCGCCCCTTTCGCCCACTCCGACACATCTGTTGCTTCGCCTGTTGAGCCATTCCCCCACTCCTTCACCTCGTTTTCATCTCCCTTATTGTCGTGCCACTCCTTCCCTGAAAACTGCTCCTTCTGCCGACCTTCCAGGCTTCCTCCTTCTTCTGCCCCGTTCTCATGTCCTCCTATCCCTTGGTCTCAAACTCTCCTACCCCCTCTCCTCCTGTCCTCCTGCCGACCCCTCGGTTGTCAGCACCTCTTCTCCAAGTGGGAGTGCCATGCCCTCCCCCAAAACCTTACTGTCACCATCCACCTCCATCTGTGCATCCTTAACAAGCTTTGCTGACACCTCTTCTGCTCGCTCGCCCTCTGTTCCACCTTAGCAGACTGGCTCCGCTTCTCTGTGTCCAGCCTCCCTTTCCTCCTGCTCCCCGCTTAGCATTACCTTCCCCGCCTGGGAATCTTCTGTAAAGAGGCTGGCAAAAGTGCTATTTCTTGCCGGGCAGTGGCGGTACAAGTGTTCCCCACTTCCACACAGACTGCAGACTTTTGGGACTCCACACTGTTGCATTATGATCCTCTGCACCGCAGGTCCGGCATCACTGCCCAGTGCAGACCTCCTTTTTATGGCCTGGCGCTCCACATCTTCGGCAGTAGAGGGGCTGGCCCGAGTAATGGAGATAACTGCGGTGAGGGCCGATGGAAAAGCTTCCCGGAGGGTGTAGCAGTCCCCCTGGTACTGCCGGATCCACCCAGAGCTTTGCCAGAAACCTATGCTTACCATTCCAGATCCCAAACCGTCCTCTAATCTTCTCTCCTTCTGAAACTGTAATGCAGTACCACGCCAGGAATACTCTGATGTCCTCATAAGCTACGAAAGGGTTGTACAGATGCACTACGATGGGAACCTCCTCCACTGCAAAAAGTGGCACCACACGCAGTCCCCCTAATACTTCGTCCTCTGACTTTTGGGTGCACTGATCAAAAAATGCAGCACAGTCGGAAAAAGCCGTGAAGGTAATATCCACAAAGCCAGCTGAGCCAAAATCCTTATTTTTCCTCCTTCTTCTAACCCTACTTTGTATTAAATCTATTAGGTCCCCTTCCTTTTCCTATTAAGTATATCTGAAACCTTTACAATTGATCCATTTTGTACAATCGTTTAACGTGAATATTTATTTATTTCCTCCTTTTATTTGACCCTTTTGAAAAGGGGCACCTTTAGGTACTGCAGTACCAGGTCGATGCATGGAGCGGACGGAGCAAGCCCCTCTTCCTGTTCCTGGCTCTAAAAATCTGTTTAATATAAAGTCCTCGAATGGAGGACGTATCAGGTATTAAACTGATAAAAACAAAAAAAAAAAACTGTTCTTTTTTCTTTCAAAACAATTTCGTCACTTTTTTTTCTTCACATCCACAATTTAAACAGATTTTTACTTTTTTTTTTTTTTTTTTTTCTTCAGTCCATAGACAACATTTGTGATTTATAAATAAACTTGGGTAAAACACACATTTCTTTTTTTTAAAATTGTTAAAAGAAAAAAGTGTGTATGTTGTCATAAAATCCATGAATGTTAGTGTCCATAAAATCATTTCGGTTGTTAAAAATAAATAAATAAATATATTTATTGTTGTATATTTATTGTTCTATAAAACAAACAAATCAAAAACCACTAAATTACTAATTGTCCTCTTCTCTTTTTCAAGACCGGGCGTGAGTCCCTACCAAAGGTGCCCATCACGCTGCTCTCCAGCCACGGCCAAGGCCCATCACTCCCTGTGCCCAGCGGAGATCCTCTACCCTCCGGCTCGCTGCTCCCGTAGCCTTTGTCGGTGAGGGTGCATCTATGAATGGCCAGGGCCGGTGGGAGAATCTCATGGGCCACCATCCATGACAAGTCCTTGTGCCTGTTCTGAAGAGCAGGGTGGGTGGTTTTCCTCCAAACTTGTTTGGCCTCGTGTATAGTAGGGCCTGGGACTGGACTTTCCCCTGCTGACACACTGGAGCAATATCGCCCAAGGAAAGCCCTGACGTCCTCCTCAATGACAAATGGATTATACATAAGGATGACTAGAGGTACCTCTTCCAGGGCGAAGAGAGGGTTCAGCCGAAGTCCGTTGACTGCAGGGCTCCCTGGATTGCTGCTGCACTTGTCGAAGAAATCCGTGCACTGCCTCAAAGATGCCAAGGTAATGTCCACAAAGCCCAGCGGAGAGATATCCTGGAAGCAGAATACTGAAGACGGCTCCACTCCACACAGATCCTTGAGAATCTTTAGGACAACCCATTCTCTTCCAAAACGTTGCGTCACTTCAGCTGTTGCATTGTCAGCTAATTCCACCCGTACTGTATTGCGAAGCCGCACCACTCGGGCCGGCCAATGGTCGTTAACTCTCGGCATCACACTTGATCTTAGCCAAAAGGCCGAGAAGCGATAACCCATTATGGCCTCTGGCCTAACGAGCACCAGCTGGCAGAGCCTCCACTCCTGGACGACATGCGTGACCATGTGCTTGAAGACCTTGCGCAGAGAGGATCGAGCAACTAGGCACCACGCCCAACCGACCTTGCATCCCAAAGCCAAACTCCTTCCCTCTCTTACGTTAAACTGTAAAACAAATACAGCTTTGCCACAGCAAAGCTCACAAAAATAAGCTGAACTCGTCAACGTTCCCCTCCACGGAAATCTTTAGTAAAAGGCGAAAGATTTATGCGTGAATGAAGAGAAACCCGAGCTATACAGGAAGTCGGTCCAGGCCTCCGAAACTCCATCGCAGGCCTAGAAATCCGGTCTAGGGTAGGTTGGCTTGCGCCGGCCCCTTACACCTGCACAGCCTTGATAGCTACAGATGTAGGATTGGTCTAGAGCTGGATGTGGGCTGTGGTTTGTATTAAAACCTAATAGGTCCCCTCCCTTTTCCCATTAAGTACATCTGAAACCTTTACGACTGACACCTGTTCCATTTTGTACAATTAAATATACAAATTTTTTTTTTTTCTTTTTTTTTTTTTGACCCCTGTTCCATTTTGTACAATCGTTTAACATGATTATTTATTTATTTCCTTCCTTCCTTCCTTCCTTCCTTCTTTCTTTAATTTGACCCCTTTGAAAAGGTGCACCGTTCCTGGAGGTACTGCAATACCAGGTCGATGCGTGGAGCGGACGGAGCAAGCCCCTCTTCCGGCTCCTCGCTCTAAAAATCCGTTTAATATAAAGTCCTCGGATGGAGGACGTATCAGGTATTAAACTGATAAGAACAGATTTTTTTAAAATTTTTTTTTATTACAAAACCCATTCACAATTTCACCTTCACATTTCTATATGACATTGTGCTTCCTCATATATATGTCCATAGTCCTTGTGTGCTAATGTCTGTACAGTTCCCAAAAGGGGGGTGAAAAAACCAAACAAACAAAAGTACCCCCTCCATACCGTGCCATGTAACTACAAGCCTTGGTAACCGCTAACTAACCAATAACTTTGAACATTTCAATACCTATGAAAACCTGCAGGAAATGAAACAAAGCTTTTTCCACGAAAGAAAAAAAACACAATTACTGTTATTTAACAAAGCAATCCCGTCACCTGAAAATACCCTTTCAGAACCTTTCTTATACTAAAGTATACTAATGCTTTATACTTTCTTATACTAATCTTTCCCTACTCCCCCCACCCCCCTCCCTTTCCCTCTTTTCCCTCCAAACCCCCTGCGTAGGCTACATTTGGCATGAGGGTCTCCCTTTTCTGTGCCAAAGACCGGAAACGGGGTTGCCAACAGGGCCCGTAAGCATGCTCTACCCCACCCCCGCCCCGGGAGCCCCTGACTGGCTTCTCCCCGCCTCTCCGTACCTTCGCCAAGCTTCCTGTCTCTCCCCCAACCATCTTATTCTGCCTAGGAAGCTGCGAAAAATGGCGCCCGGCTCCATCCTCGGCTTCGTTGCTCGTAAGCACTTTCCCCTCCATCCCCAAACTGCTCTCTTCCCCTCTGAAACAACCTCCCACACAGTCTTACGCTTCTCTGGGTCCAAGACTTCCAAGCCCTCCCCAAACCTTATCAAGTTGCTACTCAAGGGTACATTAGGGCCTTTTCTCCACCACTCCTTAACGAGTCCCCAAAACACTTGTGTGCAGGGACACGTCCAGAACACATGCTCTACCGTCTCTTCCTGCCCACACCCTACCGGACATAGGGGGGTCCTAGCACACCCGAAGCGATACAGGCGCTCCCTTACCGGGAGGCGGCCCAAAGCCCCTAACCAGTTCAAGTCCCTTGCCTCCCCCTCCAAGAAAGCTGGCTGGAGGGCCTCCCATCTAATCTCCCGCCCCACGATGGACCGAGTGGAGGGGACCCTCTGGTTTTGCATGAATAGGTCATAGAGGCGCCTGTGATTATGTACCAGGCCGCCTTCTAGGCACCCCGGGTTCTGTTCCAAGACCTGCGCCATACGCTCGTAGTGCCATGGTCTTTCCAGGGTCCATGGGCTTGACCGCACCAGGGGAGCTAGGCTCCTCAAGGGGAAGCCCAGCCAATATCTGGCAAAGCATGAAGCTAGATGTTTTGGAGGATGGATAACTAGCTCCGCATGGAAAGCTATCAGCATAGCCATCGTCTTCCAGAGGAGATTAGGAACCCCTCTTCCCCCTTTTGCTATTGGCTGGCACATAAGTGCTCTCTGCACTAGCTCTGTCCTCCCTCCCCAGATAAAGTTGAAGACCGCCCTTTCCAAACTGGACCCCCCCCGCGAGTGGGCATGGAAACACCTTGGCTGTATGGACCAGCCTGGACAAGATGTCCGTTTTTATGACAAGTGCTCGTCCATTAATTGACAGCCTTCTTGTCTCCCATAGGGCAAGGCGCCGCTGTACCTTCTTTAGCACGTTGGCCCAATTCCTGGCACCACTGGCGGAATGGAAAAAATTAACACCTAGAATCTTTATCCCCTCTGGGCATACGGAGTAGCCACCCCAAGCACTTGACCTGCCCCGCCAGGATCATGGGACATGGCACCCTGCTAGTCTTTGATCTGCTCGCAAGCTAGTCACTAGCGGCTCAATTGCCAGTACATATAGCAGCGGGGAGAGTGGACACCCTTGCCTCACCCCACCCGCCTGCCTCACCGGCCTCGACAAGAACCCGTTGACGCAAACCCTACTTGCCGCCTCCTCATACAACAGCTTCACCACCCTTATAAACCTTGGCCCAAAGCTTAACTTCTTGAGCACCGCAAAAAGGAAAGCATGGCCAACCCGGTCAAACGCTTTTTCCTGGTCCAGGCTCAGCAAGGCTAAGGGCTGGCTTTGCTCCTTTGCCTTGGTTAGGACATCGCGGATCAGGCATAAGTTTAGGGCACACGTCCGGCCCTGCACGCCGCACGTCTGGTCCGGGTGGATGATGAGACTCATCACTTTCCCCATCCTCAATGTGATGGCCTTTGCTAGGATTTTATAATCCGTCGTTAGGAGCGTAATAGGCCGCCAATTCGCTAAATTTGTCCGATCTCCCTTCTTATACAGCAGGGAAATGCACCCCATCCTCATTGAGGGGGTGAGACGTCCCTGCTCCATCCTCTCCTGATATACCTCCAGCAAATCTGGCCCTATCATGTCCCAAAAGGTAGAGTAAAACTCTACTGGCAGCCCATCTAGCCCTGGCGCTGAACCACGTTTCAGTGAACGCATGGCCTCCTCAATCTCTTGGAGAGACAAGTCTGCTTCCAGGATCGTGCACTCTCTATCCGGAAGCTTAGCAGTAAGGTTTTGTAGCATCTTATCTTGCTCATCCCCTTCCTGGCCCCTCTTGCAAAAAAGTGTCTCATAAAATTCTGCAGCCGCTTCCAACATTGCAGCGGTGGTTTTCACTACCCTGCCCCTATGCAGCAATCCTTCGATGCGAGACCTCTTCTGCCTTGTCCGTACTGCCTGAAAAAAGTACCTGGATGGGCGCTCCCCCTCTACTATCTCCTGAGCCCCTGCCATTATCGAAAAGGCTTTGGCCTGTCTCTCAAAAAAACCCCGAATATGGGCCTTGGCCTCCTCATACCGATTCCATGCCACAGACTTCCCCGACGCCAGTTTTGAGCTCAGGTTCTGCAGCTCCTCTGAGGCTGCCTGGATCTCTTCCCGCTCCCCCCTGACTTTCTCCTTCGCCCATTCCCTACAGAACACCGCAATGCCTGCCTTCACCCCTTCCCACCAATCCCCCCAAGTGGACCACCCTACCCTCATGGCCGGCCATCCTTTAAACACCGCACGGAAAACCTCGCAAAAGGTCTTATCCTGCAGTAGACTTGTATTAAGCCGCCAGAAATTCCGGCCTCTGCTATGCTCACTTAGGGCCACCTTGACCCCAACAATGTTGTGGTCAGAGGCCCATGTGGGAAGATTTACACACTCCCACACCTTCTGCCCTCTGGGAACGAACAGGTAGTCGAGCCTAGACCGATGTCCTCGGGAATTGCTCCACGTGAAACTCGGCTCACTCGTTCCTGCCACCTTATTGGCATCCACCAGGTGGAAAGCATTGCAGAGGGTCCGCAACTCCAGACTCCCCTCTGTTGCCACGGCTCCATCTAGGGAGATATTAAAGTCCCCACCCAGGAGCACCAGTCTGTTGGTAAAGCAGACATGCTCCAGGGCCCTGAAGAACTCCCCCCGCGTCCCACCCGCACAAGGTGCATAGACATTTATAAGTCTGAGGGCGACCCCCCGCCACCTACAGTCGACACACAGGGCCCTCCCCGGTACTACGTTTACTGATGCCTCTATTATCGTGTCCCACCCTTTAAACAAAATTCCCACCCCATCTTCTTTCACATTACCCACACCCCACACCGAAAGTCCATTTCCCCAATCTTTTCTAAATGCAGTTACATCTTCTCTATCTTTCAGGTGACATTCTTGCAAAAACATATCAAAAGCCACATACTTAAGGGACAAAAACAAACCTCTCCTCTTTGTGGGGTTCCTCAGTCCCCTCACATTTAGAGTGCAGATCTTCATGCTCTGCGATGGTCTGTATCTCTTCCATAACACAACCAGGCCTGGAAAAGAAAACCGGCCTTACATTCCGTCCCTTGCAGGGGGGGTCCCCCTCCCTCTGCCTGTCCCCCTCATCCCTGTAGTCATTTTGTACCTCTCCTCCTCCCATCCTGGGAAAGGAAGAGCAGATGGCGGAGAGTCTGCTTCCATTGGGGGTTGCTCCTGCTCCTCCTTTTCCGTCGGCAGCTCGGGATCCCCCATACCCTCTCCGTTGTTGTTAGGCTGTGTCTCTTGGAAGCGGAATCTCCTTTCCGGCTCGGCATCTCTGTCTTCACTGGGAAAAGGTCGCTTCGCTGCTCCTTTTGACCCATCTAGGGAGTCTGCTGTTCCATCTACAGTGCAATTTGCCCAGTCTATCTGCTCATCAGAGTCCCCCCAACTCCCACTCTCTGCCTGTGACCAGTCTTTCAGGGCCACTCCATGGCAGACCTTCTGGGCCCACTCTCCGACTGCCGCCGGGGGGCTCCCCCCCCCCTGTCCATTTTCTGACCATCCCCTTCTTTTCCGTCATCCCACTCTTTTGCTCTCCGCTTTTGCTTTCTTTTCTCCTGTCCCTTCTCCTGGTCCGAGTTCTGTCCCAGGTGACTCTCCACCCTTTCCGCCTGGCTTTCTCCACATGGTTCTGTGGATCCTACTTGGAAGCTTGGAAAACTTTGTCCGCCCTCTTTCTCTACCTCCAGTAGCTCTGCGTGCTCTCCTGCTTCTGGAGAGAGCTTCCTTGTTTCCACGCCAGGGCCTTTCCCACCTCTACCCTGCACGTCATCCTGGGAGAAGAGGTCTGCAAAGGTTTTCCTCCTTAAAGCACAGCCCCTGTAGAGGTGGTCTTCTCCTCCACAAAGGCTGCA
This sequence comes from Ictalurus furcatus, assembly GCF_023375685.1. Taxonomy (NCBI): domain Eukaryota; kingdom Metazoa; phylum Chordata; class Actinopteri; order Siluriformes; family Ictaluridae; genus Ictalurus; species Ictalurus furcatus. The sequence continues at coordinate 2,533,550 of NC_071273.1, read as the reverse complement.
CTTCTTGGGGGCCCTGCATTCCGTTGACTCATGCTCCTGAGAGCCACAGAAGCGACACTTGCTGTTATTACAAACAGATTTTGTATGCCCAGCTGTTCCACATTTTCGGCAGGTTACTGGCTGCCCAGGATAAAAGAGGAAGCCTCTATGAGGCCCGATAGCAAAAGACCCTGGAGGCTGTACAACTCCACCAGGAGCTGTTGGCTCTGGACGGAAACGCACCAGGTATTTCCTCCTTCCGGTCCAGATCCCAAAGGCATTACAGATTTTCTGACCCCCCTCCACCTTTAAACAATATCTCTGCAGAAAATGTCTGATATCGCTCTCCTCCACAAAGGGGTTGTACATGTGCACTGTCACTGGTACGTCCTCCCAGATATAAAGGGCTCTTACTTTTAGGCCTTGTAGGGCAGGGTGCAGCAAATTCCTTTCCCAGGTTGCAATAAAATCCAGACAGGACGTCATTTCCCCAAAGGTTATATCCATGAAACCAGCATGCGCAAAGTCCTGCAAGCACAGAACCGATGTGGTCTGCTGCTTCATCACTCCTTGCAATACCTCCTTCACCAGATGCTCCACCTTGAATCTTGCCCTTTCTGCTTGACTTGCATCTTTCTGAAGCTCCACCCTCACAGAATTTCTCAGCCGCGCCACTCGGACCGGCCCACTCGCGTCAACTTCCGGCATCTTGATAAGAACAGATTTTCTTTCGAAAAAATTTTATTGTCACTTTTTTCTTTTTTTCATATTCACAGTGTACACAGTTTTTTTTTTTCCTTTTCAGTTTACAGACATTCTTTCATTAATAAATAAATAACTAAACTTAGATAAAACAATTTCTTATTTTAAAAACTGTTTAAAGGAAAAATAAATAAATACATAAATTGTGTGTGTAAAAAACTATGAATAAAAGTGTCCATAAAATCGTTTCGTTTTTAAATACAGTTAAATAAATCAATTGATTAATAATAAAGCAAATACATATCTTTATATAAAACACCCAAAATAAAAAACCACTCACGTGTCCTCTCTTTTCCAAGATCGGGGGTGAGTCCTTACCAAGGGCGCCCATCACACTGCTCTCCAGCCACAGCCAAGGCCCGTCACTTCCAGTGCCCAGAGGAGATCCTCTACCCTCTGGCTCGCTGCTCCCGTAGCCTTTGCAGGTGAGGGCGCATCTACGAGCGGCCAGGGTCGGTGGCGGCCGGGACCTTTCTCGTGCAACCCCGGCCCCCTCCTCCGAATGTCGCCGCGCGGTACCCCTGCAGCGTGGACTTCGCCATCTGCTCGCTCGCGTGGAGGGGCACAGTCACGCGTTTCCCCACCAGCAGGTTTCTGGTGGTCCAGATGGCATCCTTCATGGCGTTGAGGGTGAGCCAGAGCGTGGTGAACCTCTGCGCCGTTAGGCCCTTCGAGCCTGGGCCCACCGCGAGGATGGCGAGCTTGTAGTCCATCTGGACCCCACCTGCTGACAGGCACGGGAAATACAGGGGGCCGGTCGTGGTCCACTGGTCCCGCGCAGCGCCGCACTCCCATAAGAGGTGTCGCACGGTCTCCGGCGCGTTGCATCCGGGTCGTGGGCAGATGGGGTTGGAGCCCATGCCCCGGGAGTGTATGACCGCCCTGACCGGGAGAATCTCATGGGCCACCATCCATGACAGGTCCTTGTGCCTGTTCTGAAGAGCAGGGTGGGCGGCGTTCCTCCAAACTTGTTTGGCCTCACTTAGAGTGAGGCCTGGGACTGGACTCACAGGTTCCCGATCCTGAACGAGAGAGAGAAGAGACTTGTGGTTAGTTAAAATGGAAACATTCTCTCGTTCTAAAAGATTTTTCTTTAAAAACTTCTTAATGAAATCGTATTCTTTGCTGAGATTAAAAGACACAGGCGTTTTAAGGTCAACTGGTAAAATCTTTAGACTTCGCAGGTAGGACCCCATCCAGAAACGGGTCATGGCCGCTGTCTTGCTTTCTCTGGACGGGGCCACGGCGTACCCGATGTGGAGGGCAGTGAAACGGCTGCCTAAAAAGAGGTGGGGGTCCGGCAGGCCTTTCCCTCCGTTCTCCGGTCTCTTCTTCATGACCTCCCTCTTCACTCTCTCCCACTTGGACCCCCAGACGAAGTAAAACACCGCCCTGTCCAGCTCTAAAAGAAAGTTTCTTGGGGGACTAAAAACAGAACACACGAGTAACATTAAAGGTAAGATCACTGCTTTAAAAATTAAAACTTTACCTTCAAAGGTCAGCTGTCTCAGTCCCCAAAAGCCCAGTTTTTGTCTGACTTTCCCTAACAAGTCGGCCCAGTTTGCCCGTCCTCCACCCTCTTTGTCAAATTTGACACCTAAAATCCGTAAGTCGGTTTTAAAAACCAATTCTAGTCCACCTGTGTCCACGTTACCCCACGGCCCGAAGAGCTGGGCCTCGGACTTGCTTCTGTTGAGCTTGGCGCCCGAGGCCCGACCGTACCAGTCAGTCAGGTCCATTGCTCTTCGCGTGGATAAAACATCGGTGGCTAAAAGGGTTACGTCGTCCATATATAAAACGCACGTCGCGGTCAGTCCACCCGTCCCAGGCACTTCGAGTCCTTTGATCCATTTATCCCTTCTCAAGATCTGTGCCAGTGGTTCAATGCAAGCCACGTACAGGAGGGGAGATAAAGGACACCCCTGACGGACGCCACTGCGGATATTCACCACTTTGGACACGTGCCCGTTAACCAACATTTTGCTGACTATGCCCTTGTACAGCAATCCCACCCAGACTATGAACCTATCCGGGAACCCCATTTTCTCCAATACCTGAAGCAGGAACTGGTGCGAGACTCGGTCAAATGCTTTTTCGAAGTCTAGGTTCAGGACTGCTTGTCGGATGTTTCTGTCTCTCGCGTAACAGATGACGTCTCTGATCAGCACCAGGCTGTCGGTGATCTTCCTCCCTGGCACAGCACACGCTTGGTCCGGGTGGATCACGTCCTCTAAAACGGTCGACATATGTGCAGATAAAATCTTGCTAAACAGTTTACAGTCAAAGTTTAAAAGCGTGATAGGTCTCCAGTTCCTAAGGTCTGTCTTGTCACCTTTCTTGTGTAGAAGTGACACTATCCCTGTTCTAAAGCTGTCTGGGAGTCTGTCCAAGGTCTCAAATTCATTAAAAACAGTGAGCAAGTCATGTGCTAAAATGTCCCAGAAAGTCAGATAAAATTCTAGAGGGAGTCCATCCATTCCTGGGGACTTCCCCCTTTTAAAACCTTTTAAAGAATTTTGTATTTCTAAAACCGTAAAATCCTGGGATAAAAGCCCGGCTTCACTATTGACCTTGTTGTCTAAAAAGGCTAAAACTTCCTCCAAGGTATCTTTATGTACGTATTTTTCACTGTACAGATTGCTATAAAATTCTTCCACCCCACCTAAAATCTCGTCTGTTGTTTTTAGATCCCTCCCTCCATCTTTTATTGAGGTAATTGTACCTCCCCTTGAAACAATCTTTTTAAAAAAATACCATGTACATTTTTCACCTTCCTCAATCTCCCTCTCTCTGCTTCTTAAAATGACCCCCCTGCTTTGTATATCTGATAAAACACGCATTTCAGCTTTTACTTCTTTAATCTCATCAGTAAAATCAGTCCCACAGTTAAAAAGGTTAAAATATCTCTGCAGTCTTTTTTGCAGTCCCATCATGCATCTTTTTTCCCTGTTTTTCTTTTCTTTCCCTACCCTCTTAAAAAATCTCTTTGTCCGTTCTTTTACCATCTCCCACCACTGTGCTCGTGACTCATAAAAGTCCTGGAGGGTCTGCCATTGGCTGAACTGCTCCCTATACTCTCTAACTACTTCTTTGTCTTCTAAAACAGAGCAGTTCAGCCTCCACAGCCCTCCTCCTACCGTCACACCAGTGGACAGTGAAAGGGTGCAGGACAACATCATGTGGTCAGAAAAGAAGAGAGGGGTCAGTGTAGCATCGGTCGGCGGGCAGTCCCGTGTAAAAACATAGTCGATCCGAGAGGCTCTGGTGCCATCACCACTGAACCAGGTGAAGCCCTCCTCTCTTTGATGCAAAGCTTTGAAACAGTCGACTAGTTTAAAATCTTTGACTAAACCCTGTAGTAAAACCGATGTTTTATCTACCGTGCACTCCCCCGCTACCCTTTTCCTATCTTTTGCTGTTAAAATACAATTAAAATCCCCTGCTACAATTAAAGGAACCCTCCCTAGCATGTGGGACTGCAGGTCTTCTAAAAGTTTATACCTTTCATCTTTTTCCGTAAAACCATACACATTAAGGATAGTAAAATCCCTGTCTAAAAAGGTCAGATTGACTAAGAGTGCCCGTCCGTCTCTCACCACTGTGCTGCCCTTCACCATGATATTGGGGTTATTTATTAAGATAGCGACACCATCACATTTATTAAAATTGGAGCCACTCCACACGGAGGGTCCTGGGGTCCACACGTCTTCCCATTTCCTGTAACTAGATAAAAAGGGCAGGGCACATTCTTGTAATAAAATCACATCTGACTTAAAAGATTTTAAAAGGGATAATACACTCTGTGCTCTCAGGGTGGACCTCACACTTCTCACATTGATGGTTGAGATTGTGAGGGTCATGAGCAGTATGGTAACTGCTCCAGACCTTAGGAACTGGAGACCTATCACGCTTTTAAACTTTGACTGTAAACTTTTTAGCAAGATTTTATCCGCACGTATGTCGACCGTCTTAGAGGACGTGATCCACCCGGATCAAGCATGTGCTGTGCCAGGGAGGAAGATCACCGACAGCCTGGTACTGATCAGAGACGTCATCTGTTACGCGAGAGACAGAAACGTCCGATTAGCAGTCCTGAACCTAGACTTCGAAAAAGCATTTGACCGAGTCTCACACCAGTTCCTGCTTCAGGTATTGGAGAAAATGGGGTTCCCGGATAGTTCATAGTCTGGGTGGGATTGCTGTACAAGGGCATAGTCAGTAGAATGTTGGTTAACGGGCACGTGTCCAAAGCGGTGAATATCCGCAGTGGCGTCCGTCAGGGGTGTCCTTTATCTCCCCTCCTGTACGTGGCTTGCATTGAGCCACTGGCACAGATCTTGAGAAGGGATAAATGGATCAAAGGACTCGAAGTGCCTGGGACGGGTGGACTGACCGCAACATGCGTTTTATATATGGACGACGTAACCCTTTTAGCCACAGACGTTTTATCCATGTGAAGAGCAATGGACCTGACTGACTGGTACGGTCGGGCCGCGGGCGCCAAGCTCAACTGGAGCAAGTCCGAAGCCCAGCTATTTGGGCCGTGGGGTAACGTGGACACAGGCGGACTGGAATTGGTTTTTAAAACCGACTTACGGATTTTAGGAGTCAAATTTGACAAAGAGGGTGGAGGACGGGCAAACTGGGCCGACTTGTTAGGGAAAGTCAGGCAAAGACTGGGCTTTTGGGGACTGAGACAGCTGACTTTCGAAGGTAAAATTTTAATTTTTAAAGCTGTCATTCTACCTTTGATGTTACTCGTGTGTTCTGTTTTTAGTCCCCCAAGGAACTTTCTTTTAGACCTAGAGAGGGCGGTGTTTTACTTCGTCTGGGGGTCCAAGTGGGAGAGAGTGAAGAGGGAGGTCGTGAAGAAGAGACCGGAAAACGGCGGGAAAGGCCTCCCGGACCCCCACCTGTTTTTAGGCAGCCGTTTCACCGCCCTCCACATCGGATACGCCGTGACCCCATCCAGAGAAAGCAAGACAGCGGCCATGACCCGTTTCTGGATGGGGTCCTACCTGCGAAGCCTAAAGATTGTTCCAGTAGATCTTAAAACACCGGTGTCTTTTAACCTCAGCAAAGAACACGATTTTATTAAGAAGTTTTTAAAGAAAAATGGTTTAGAAAGAGAAGATGTCTCCGTTTTAACTAACCACAAGTCACTTCTCTCTCTTGTGTAGGATCGGGAACCTGTGAGTCCAGTCCCCGGCCTCACTCTAAGTGAAGCCAAACAAGTTTGGAGGAACGCCGCCCACCCTGCTCTTCAGAACAGGCACAAGGACCTGTCATGGATGGTGGCCCATGAGATTCTCCCGGTCAGGGCGGTCATACACTCCCGGGGCATGGGCTCCAACCCCATCTGCCCACGACCCGGATGCAACGCGCCGGAGACCGTGCGACACCTGTTATGGGAGTGCGGCGCTGCGCGGGACCAGTGGACCATGACCGGCCCCCTGTATTTCCCGTGCCTGTCAGCAAGTGGGGTCCAGATGGACTACAAGCTCACCATCCTCGGGGTGGGGCCAGGCTCGAAGGGCCTAACAGTACAGAAGTTCACCATGCTCTGGCTCACCCTCAACGCTGTGAAGGATGCCATCTGGACCACCAGAAACCTGCTGGTGGGGAAACGCGTGACGGTGCCCCTCCACGCGAGCGAGCAAATGGCGAAGTCCACGCTGCAGGGGTACCGCGCGTCGACATTCGGAGGAGGGGGCCGGGGTCGCACGAGAAAGGCCCCGGCCGCCACCGACCTTGGCCGCTCGTAGATGCGCCCTCACCTGCAAAGGCTACGGGAGCAGCGAGCCGGAGGGTAGAGGATCTCCGCTGGGCACTGGAAGTGACGGGCCTTGGCCGTGGCTGGAGAGCAGTGGGATGGGCACCCTTGGTAAGGACTCACACCCGATCCTGAAAAAGAGAGGACATTTGAGTGGTTTTTTAATTGTTTGTTTTATATTTAGACATGTATTTGCCTTTTATTAATCATTTGATTTATTTATCTATATTTAAAACCGGAATGATTTTATGGACACTTTTATTCATAGTTTTTTTTACACACAATTCATGTATCTATTTATTTTTCCTTTAAACAGTTTTTAAAATAAGAAATTGTTTTATCTAAGTTTATTTATTTATTAATGGAAAATTTCTGTAAACTGAAAAGGAAAAAAAAAAACTGTGTACACTGTGAATATGAAAAAAAAAGAAAAAAGTGACAATAAAATTTTTTCGAAAAAATCTGTTCTTATCAGTTTAATACCTGATACGTCCTCCATCCGAGGACTTTATATTAAACGGATTTTTAGAGCGAGGAGCCGGAAGAGGGGCTTGCTCCGTCCGCTCCACGCATCGACCTGGTATTGCAGTACCTCCAGGAACGGTGCACCTTTTCAAAGGGGTCAAATGAAAGAAGGAAGGAAGGAAGGAAGGAAATAAATAAATAAATAAATAAATAATCATGTTAAACGATTGGACAAAATGGAACAGGGGTCAATCGTGACTGTTTCAGATGTACTTAATGGGCGAAGGGAGGGGACCTAATAGGTTTTTAATACAAAGTAGGGTTAGAAGAAGGAGGGGGGAAAAAAGTAGGGAAAAAAAAAAAAAAAAAAAAAAAAAATTTGTATATTTAATTGTACAAAATGGAACAGGTGTCAGTCGTAAAGGTTTCAGATGTACTTAATGGGAAAAGGGAGGGGACCTATTAGGTTTTAATACAAACCACAGCCCACATCCAGCTCTAGACCAATCCTACATCTGTAGCTATCAAGGCTGTGCAGGTGTAAGGGGCCGGCGCAAGCCAACCTACCCTAGACCGGATTTCTAGGCCTGCGATGGAGTTTCGGAGGCCTGGACCGACTTCCTGTATAGCTCGGGTTTCTCTTCATTCGCGCATAAATCTTTCGCCTTTTACTAAAGATTTCCGTGGAGGGGACCGTTGACAAGTTCAGCTTATTTTTGTGAGCTTTGCTGTGGCAAAGCTGTATTTGTTTTACAGTTCAACGTAAGAGAGGGAAGGAGTTTGGCTTTGGGATGCAAGGTCGGTTGGGCGTGGTGCCTAGTTGCTCGATCCTCTCTGCGCAAGGTCTTCAAGCACATGGTCACGCATGTCGTCCAGGAGTGGAGGCTCTGCCAGCTGGTGCTCGTTAGGCCAGAGGCCATAACAGGTTATCGCTTCTCGGCCTTTTGGCTAAGATCAAGTGTAGTATCTGTTCTTATCAAGATGCCGGAAGTTGACGCGAGTGGGCCGGTCCGAGTGGCGCGGCTGAGAAATTCTGTGAGGGTGGAGCTTCAGAAAGATGCAAGTCAAGCAGAAAGGGCAAGATTCAAGGTGGAGCATCTGGTGAAGGAGGTATTGCAAGGAGTGATGAAGCAGCAGACCACATCGGTTCTGTGCTTGCAGGACTTTGCGCATGCTGGTTTCATGGATATAACCTTTGGGGAAATGACGTCCTGTCTGGATTTTATTGCAACCTGGGAAAGGAATTTGCTGCACCCTGCCCTACAAGGCCTAAAAGTAAGAGCCCTTTATATCTGGGAGGACGTACCAGTGACAGTGCATATGTACAACCCCTTTGTGGAGGAGAGTGATATCAGACATTTTCTGCAGAGATATTGTTTAAAGGTGGAGGGGGGTCAGAAAATCTGTAATGCCTTTGGGATCTGGACCGGAAGGAGGAAATACCTGGTGCGTTTCCGTCCAGAGCCAACAGCTCCTGGTGGAGTTGTACAGCCTCCAGGGTCTTTTGCTATCGGGCCTCATAGAGGCTTCCTCTTTTATCCTGGGCAGCCAGTAACCTGCTGAAAATGTGTAACAGCTGGGCATACAAAATCTGTTTGTAATAACAGCAAGTGTCGCTTCTGTGGCTCTCAGGAGCATGAGTCAACGGAATGCAGGGCCCCCAAGAAGTGCAGCCTTTGTGGAGGAGAAGACCACCTCTACAGGGGCTGTGCTTTAAGGAGGAAAACCTTTGCAGACCTCTTCTCCCAGGATGACGTGCAGGGTAGAGGTGGGAAAGGCCCTGGCGTGGAAACAAGGAAGCTCTCTCCAGAAGCAGGAGAGCACGCAGAGCTACTGGAGGTAGAGAAAGAGGGCGGACAAAGTTTTCCAAGCTTCCAAGTAGGATCCACAGAACCATGTGGAGAAAGCCAGGCGGAAAGGGTGGAGAGCCACCTGGGACAGAACTCGGACCAGGAGAAGGGACAGGAGAAAAGAAAGCAAAAGCGGAGAGCAAAAGAGTGGGATGACGGAAAAGAAGGGGATGGTCAGAAAATGGACGGGGGGGGGGAGCCCCCCGGCGGCAGTCGGAGAGTGGGCCCAGAAGGTCTGCCATGGAGTGGCCCTGAAAGACTGGTCACAGGCAGAGAGTGGGAGTTGGGGGGACTCTGATGAGCAGATAGACTGGGCAAATTGCACTGTAGATGGAACAGCAGACTCCCTAGATGGGTCAAAAGGAGCAGCGAAGCGACCTTTTCCCAGTGAAGACAGAGATGCCGAGCCGGAAAGGAGATTCCGCTTCCAAGAGACACGGCCTAACAACAACGGAGAGGGTATGGGGGATCCCGAGCTGCCGACGGAAAAGGAGGAGCAGGAGCAACCCCCAATGGAAGCAGACTCTCCGCCATCTGCTCTTCCTTTCCCAGGATGGGAGGAGGAGAGGTACAAAATGACTACAGGGATGAGGGGGACAGGCAGAGGGAGGGGGACCCCCCCTGCAAGGGACGGAATGTAAGGCCGGTTTTCTTTTCCAGGCCTGGTTGTGTTATGGAAGAGATACAGACCATCGCAGAGCATGAAGATCTGCACTCTATATGTGAGGGGACTGAGGAACCCCACAAAGAGGAGAGGTTTGTTTTTGTCCCTTAAGTATGTGGCTTTTGATATGTTTTTGCAAGAATGTCACCTGAAAGATAGAGAAGATGTAACTGCATTTAGAAAAGATTGGGGAAATGGACTTTCGGTGTGGGGTGTGGGTAATGTGAAAGAAGATGGGGTGGGAATTTTGTTTAAAGGGTGGGACACGATAATAGAGGCATCGGTAAACGTAGTACCGGGGAGGGCCCTGTGTGTCGACTGTAGGTGGCGGGGGGTCGCCCTCAGACTTATAAATGTCTATGCACCTTGTGCGGGTGGGACGCGGGGGGAGTTCTTCAGGGCCCTGGAGCATGTCTGCTTTACCAACAGACTGGTGCTCCTGGGTGGGGACTTTAATATCTCCCTAGATGGAGCCGTGGCAACAGAGGGGAGTCTGGAGTTGCGGACCCTCTGCAATGCTTTCCACCTGGTGGATGCCAATAAGGTGGCAGGAACGAGTGAGCCGAGTTTCACGTGGAGCAATTCCCGAGGACATCGGTCTAGGCTCGACTACCTGTTCGTTCCCAGAGGGCAGAAGGTGTGGGAGTGTGTAAATCTTCCCACATGGGCCTCTGACCACAACATTGTTGGGGTCAAGGTGGCCCTAAGTGAGCATAGCAGAGGCCGGAATTTCTGGCGGCTTAATACAAGTCTACTGCAGGATAAGACCTTTTGCGAGGTTTTCCGTGCGGTGTTTAAAGGATGGCGGGCCATGAGGGTAGGGTGGTCCACTTGGGGGGATTGGTGGGAAGGGGTGAAGGCAGGCATTGCGGTGTTCTGTAGGGAATGGGCGAAGGAGAAAGTCAGGGGGGAGCGGGAAGAGATCCAGGCAGCCTCAGAGGAGCTGCAGAACCTGAGCTCAAAACTGGCGTCGGGGAAGTCTGTGGCATGGAATCGGTATGAGGAGGCCAAGGCCCAGATTCGGGGTTTTTTTGAGAGACAGGCCAAAGCCTTTTCGATAATGGCAGGGGCTCAGGAGATGGTAGAGGGGGAGCGCCCATCCAGGTACTTTTTTCAGGCAGTACGGACAAGGCAGAAGAGGTCTCGCATCGAAGGATTGCTGCATAGGGGCAGGGTAGTGAAAACCACCGCTGCAATGTTGGAAGCGGCTGCAGAATTTTATGAGACACTTTTTTGCAAGAGGGGCCAGGAAGGGGATGAGCAAGATAAGATGCTACAAAACCTTACTGCTAAGCTTCCGGATAGAGAGTGCACGATCCTGGAAGCAGACTTGTCTCTCCAAGAGATTGAGGAGGCCATGCGTTCACTGAAACGTGGTTCAGCGCCAGGGCTAGATGGGCTGCCAGTAGAGTTTTACTCTACCTTTTGGGACATGATAGGGCCAGATTTGCTGGAGGTATATCAGGAGAGGATGGAGCAGGGACGTCTCACCCCCTCAATGAGGATGGGGTGCATTTCCCTGCTGTATAAGAAGGGAGATCGGACAAATTTAGCGAATTGGCGGCCTATTACGCTCCTAACGACGGATTATAAAATCCTAGCAAAGGCCATCACATTGAGGATGGGGAAAGTGATGAGTCTCATCATCCACCCGGACCAGACGTGCGGCGTGCAGGGCCGGACGTGTGCCCTAAACTTATGCCTGATCCGCGATGTCCTAACCAAGGCAAAGGAGCAAAGCCAGCCCTTAGCCTTGCTGAGCCTGGACCAGGAAAAAGCGTTCGACCGGGTTGGCCATGCTTTCCTTTTTGCGGTGCTCAAGAAGTTAAGCTTTGGGCCAAGGTTTATAAGGGTGGTGAAGCTGTTGTATGAGGAGGCGGCAAGTAGGGTTTGCGTCAACGGGTTCTTGTCGAGGCCGGTGAGGCAGGCGGGTGGGGTGAGGCAAGGGTGTCCACTCTCCCCGCTGCTATACGTACTGGCAATTGAGCCGCTAGTGGCTAGCTTGCGAGCAGATCAAAGACTAGCAGGGTGCCATGTCCCGGGGGGGGGGGGGGAGGGCGAAGAGCCTTAGTCTCGGTTTATGCGGATGACCTGACTCTCTTTGTAACAGATGAGAAGGACTTCCACAGGGTAGAGTCCCACCTGAGGTCCTACTGCCATGCCTCTGGAGCTCTGGTGAACTCTGAGAAGTCCAGGGTAATGCCGTGTGGATCCTGGCGGGGCAGGTCAAGTGCTTGGGGTGGCTACTCCGTATGCCCAGAGGGGATAAAGATTCTAGGTGTTAATTTTTTCCATTCCGCCAGTGGTGCCAGGAATTGGGCCAATGTTCTAAAGAAGGTACAGTGGCGCCTTGCCCTATGGGAGACAAGAAGGCTGTCAATTAATGGACGAGCACTTGTCATAAAAACGGACATCTTGTCCAGGCTGGTCCATACAGCCAAGGTGTTTCCATGCCCACTCGCGGGGGGGTCCAGTTTGGAAAGGGCGGTCTTCAACTTTATCTGGGGAGGGAGGACAGAGCTAGTGCAGAGAGCACTTATGTGCCAGCCAATAGCAAAAGGGGGAAGAGGGGTTCTTAATCTCCTCTGGAAGACGATGGCTATGCTGATAGCTTTCCATGCGGAGCTAGTTATCCATCCTCCAAAACATCTAGCTTCATGCTTTGCCAGATATTGGCTGGGCTTCCCCTTGAGGAGCCTAGCTCCCCTGGCGCGGTCAAGCCCATGGACCCTGGAAAGACCATGGCACTACGAGCGTATGGCGCAGGTCTTGGAACAGAACCCGGGGTGCCTAGAAGGCGGCCTGGTACATAATCACAGGCGCCTCTATGACCTATTCATGCAAAACCAGAGGGTCCCCTCCACTCGGTCCATCGTGGGGCGGGAGATTAGATGGGAGGCCCTCCAGCCAGCTTTCTTGGAGGGGGAGGCAAGGGACTTGAACTGGTTAGGGGCTTTGGGCCGCCTCCCGGTAAGGGAGCGCCTGTATTGCTTCGGGTGTGCTAGGACCCCCCTATGTCCGGTAGGGTGTGGGCAGGAAGAGACGGTAGAGCATGTGTTCTGGACGTGTCCCTGCACACAAGTGTTGTGGGGACTCGTTAAGGAGTGGTGGAGAAAAGGCCCTAATGTACCCTTGAGTAGCAACTTGATAAGGTTTGGGGAGGGCTTGGAAGTCTTGGACCCAGAGAAGCGTAAGACTGTGTGGGAGGTTGTTTCAGAGGGGAAGAGAGCAGTTTGGGGATGGAGGGGAAAGTGCTTACGAGCAACGAAGCCGAGGATGGAGCCGGGCGCCATTTTTCGCAGCTTCCTAGGCAGAATAAGATGGTTGGGGGACAGACAGGAAGCTTGGCGAAGGTACGGAGAGGCGGGGAGAAGCCAGTCAGGGGCTCCCGGGGCGGGGGTGGGGTAGAGCATGCTTACGGACCCTGTTGGCAACCCCGTTTCCGGTCTTTGGCACAGAAAAGGGAGACCCTCATGCCAAATGTAGTCTACGCAGGGGGTTTGGAGGGAAAAGAGGGAAAGGGAGGGGGGTGGGGGGAGTAGGGAAAGATTAGTATAAGAAAGTATAAAGCATTAGTATACTTTAGTATAAGAAAGGTTCTGAAAGGGTATTTTCAGGTGACGGGATTGCTTTGTTAAATAACAGTAATTGTGTTTTTTTCTTTCGTGGAAAAAGCTTTGTTTCATTTCCTGCAGGTTTTCATAGGTATTGAAATGTTCAAAGTTATTGGTTAGTTAGCGGTTACCAAGTCTTGTAGTTACATGGCACGGTATGGAGGGGGTACTTTTGTTTGTTTGGTTTTTTCACCCCCCTTTTGGGAACTGTACAGACATTAGCACACAAGGACTATGGACATATATATGAGAAAGCACAATGTCATATAGAAATGTGAAGGTGAAATTGTGAATGGGTTTTGTAATAAAAAAAAATAAAAAAAATCTGTTCTTATCAGTTTAATACCTGATACGTCCTCCATCCGAGGACTTTATATTAAACGGATTTTTAGAGCGAGGAGCCGGAAGAGGGGCTTGCTCCGTCCGCTCCACGCATCGACCTGGTAATGCAGTACCTCCAGGAACGGTGCACCTTTTCAAAGGGGTCAAATTAAAGAAAGAAGTAAGGAAGGAAGGAAGGAAATAAATAAATAATCATGTTAAACGATTGTACAAAATGGAACAGGGGTCAAAAAAAAAAAAAAAAAAAATTTGTATATTTAATTGTACAAAATGGAACAGGTGTCAGTCGTAAAGGTTTCAGATGTACTTAATGGGAAAAGGGAGGGGACCTATTAGGTTTTAATACAAACCACAGCCCACATCCAGCTCTAGACCAATCCTACATCTGTAGCTATCAAGGCTGTGCAGGTGTAAGGGGCCGGCGCAAGCCAACCTACCCTAGACCGGATTTCTAGGCCTGCGATGGAGTTTCGGAGGCCTGGACCGACTTCCTGTATAGCTCGGGTTTCTCTTCATTCACGCATAAATCTTTCGCCTTTTACTAAAGATTTCCGTGGAGGGGAACGTTGACGAGTTCAGCTTATTTTTGTGAGCTTTGCTGTGGCAAAGCTGTATTTGTTTTACAGTTTAACGTAAGAGAGGGAAGAAGTTTGGCTTTGGGATGCAAGGTCGGTTGGGCGTGGTGCCTAGTTGCTCAATCCTCTCTGCGCAAGGTCTTCAAGCACATGGTCACGCATGTCGTCCAGGAGTGGAGGCTCTGCCAGCTGGTGCTCGTTAGGCCAGAGGCCATAATGGGTTATCGCTTCTCGGCCTTTTGGCTAAGATCAACTGGACGAGACTGCGATCGACTCTTTGGTGGCCATTGCCCTCAATCTTTTCGTGGTTTTGGGCAAAACCATTCAGAGAGGAAATTTGTGCGGAACCTGTTTTTTTTTTTCAGCTTCTCTAGGCGAGTCGAACATCGTGCCAGTGAATCTGCGAATTGGTAAGTACAAATTCATTAATTTATTTAACGTTTTTCTTTTTTTGTCGTTTTAAAAATATTTATTTCGTTTAGTTTTGTATTTGTTTTACTTATTTATTATTATTTATTTATTTATTTATTGTAGTTTATTTATTTATAAGTTAGTGGTGCCTCCAAAATGTCGGCTGCTCGTGCCGGCATGAGGAGGCACCACAGCGTGCGCTTTTTGTTTAAAGAGGTGGATGGAAAGCTCCTGGGGATGTCACGCCTTGATTTCTCCAGGAAGCTAATCCAAAAATCTCTAAATTTCAAGCCCGAAGAATTGAACTGTCTGGTGACTCTGCCCCTGAATAAAGGTTTCGATGTTAGCTTTCGGACTGCATCTCTGCTAAATGATTTCTGGCAACGGTTTGATGGTTGTAAGGCCCATTTCTCCATGTTCACCGTGGAGAAACTCTCTGATAATTCACTTAAAACGGTGATTGTTAGGATGTTCAATGAAACGGTGACTGGGGATGACATTTGTGTATGGCTGGGTAGATTTTGCACTGTTCGCGGACAACCAGTCAAAGTGTTGGATGAGGACGGCATCTGGAATTGTTCCTGGCGGATTCCCATTAAACAATGGGAAGACGCTGAGGGCTACCAGGGCCTGAGACATCTGCCTTCCATGATTGTGTTGGGAGAGAACAGAGGCTACATTCATTACCAAGGGATGCCCAAACTCTGCCGTAAGTGTGGGAGAATGGGACATCTAGCCGACGCGTGCCAGGAAATAATATGCGGAAAATGTAGAGAAATTGGTCACGTTTTCGATGAGTGCACCATTGGCAGACGGTGCAATCTGTGTGGGGAGACAAACCACCTCTACAGAGATTGCCCTAAGAGCTTTGCCAACAAACTGAAAAGTAACAAGATGGCCGCCCCACAAACGCAACAAATGGAGCAAACGGAGAAGGAGGCGGCCCTGGCGGTTTTGGCGGGAAAATCAACTCTCCCGTCAGCTTCGGGGCCTGAGCAGATACGGGTAAGTGGGGCGGCCTTAGGGGCGGAGTCAGACAACCAGAGGGAGGAAGCCCCCCCCTCCCCAGAAAATAAAGGACAGGAACTGGAGGAAGGGGAGGAAGGGACGGCTTCCTCCATGCAGACAGTCTCAGAGTTAAGTGTGGTATCTGGGGAGAGTGGGCCAGACAGTCCTCTCCCAAATGCTCAGGTGCAGAAAAGACCTGCGGGATCGCCTCTGTTGGTAACAGAGGAGAAGAAACTGAGGGCAGAGCATAGGCGGGACAGTTCTTCCTCGGAAGATCTGAACCGCTTATGGCCCTCAGAGCCCCCAAATGAGGTTTCTTTCTTGCACCTCCAGCTAAGAACATCGTCACCAAAGGAGCCGCGAGAGGATGCCTCTGCGGCCCGTAAGGCAGCAGACACTTGCCCTCCTGAACCCAGGCCCACTGGGATAAAGGAAGAGCAAGTGTCACAAGAGATAATATGCCTTTAATTTGTTTTTAACGTTGTCTCTGCATGTTTTTAACACTGTTTTATACCTTCTTAACCATACTGCTCATGACCCTCACGATCTCAACCATCAATGTGAGAAGTGTGAGGTCCACCCTGAGAGCACAGAGTGTATTATCCCTTTTAAAATCTTTTAAGTCAGATGTGATTTTATTGCAAGAGTGTGCTCTGCCCTTTTTAAATAATTACAGGAAATGGGAAGAACTGTGGACCCCGGGACCCTCCGTGTGGAGTGGTTCCAATTTCAATAAATGTGATGGTGTCGCGATCTTAATAAATAATCCCAATATTGTGGTGAAGGGCAGCACAGTGGTGAGGGATGGCCGGGCAATTTTAGCCAATCTGACTTTTTTAGATAGGGATTTTACTATCCTTAATGTGTATGGTTTTACGGACAAAAATGAAAGGTATGAACTTTTAGAAGACCTGCAGTCCCACATGCTAGGGAGGGTTCCTCTAATTGTAGCAGGGGATTTTCATTGTATTTTAACAGCAAAAGATAGGAAAAGGGTAGCGGGGGAGTGTAAGGTAGATAAAACATCGGTTTTACTTAAGGGTTTAGTTAAGGATTTTAAACTAGTCGACTGTTCTAAAGCGTTGCATCAAAGAGAGGAAGGCTTCACCTGGTTCAGAGATGATGGCACCAGAGCCTTTGGGATCGTTTATGTTTTTATACGGGATTGCCCGCCGACCGATGCAACACTGTCCCCCCTCTTCTTTTCTGACCACATGATGCTGTCTTGCACCCTTTCACTGACCAATGGTGTGACTGTATGAGGAGGGCTCTGGAGGCTGAACTGCTCTGTTTTAGAAGACAAAGAAGTAGTTAGAGAGTATAGTTAGCAGTTCAGCCAATGGCAGACCCTCCAGGACTTTTATGATTCACGAGCACAGTGATGGGAGATGGTGAAAGAACGGACGAGACAATTTCCACAGGTGGACAGGAATTGGTTTTTAAAACTGACCTACGGATTTTAGGTGTTAAATTTGACAAAGAGGGTGGAGGACGGGGAAACTGGACTGACTTGATAGGGAAAGTCGAACAAAGACTGGGCTTTTGGGGACTAAAAAAGCACAGCTGACTCTCGAAGGTAAAATTTTAATTTTTAAAGCAGTGATTTTAGCTTTTATATTGCTTGCGTGTTCTGTTTTTAGGAAGTTTCCTAGGAACTTTCTTTTAGACTTGGAGAGGGCGGTTTTTTACTTTGTCTGGGGGTCCATGTGGGAGAGGGTGAAGAGGGAGGTCGTGAAGAAGAGACCAGAGAATGGCGGGAAAGGTCTCCCAGACCCCCACCTGTTTTTAGACAGCCGTTTTACCGCCCTCCACTTCAGATAAGCCGTGACTCCATCCAGAGAAAGCAAGACAGCAGCCATGACCCAATTCGGGATGGGGTCCTACCTATGAAGCCTAAAGATTTTACCAGTAGACCTAAAAACACCAGTGTCTTAATCTGAGCAAAGAACATGATTTTATAAAGAAGTTTTTAAAGAAAAAAACTTTTAGAAGGAGCAGATGTCTGTTTTAACTAACCACAAGGCTCTTCTTTCTCTTGTTCAGGATCGGGAACCAGTAAGTCCAGTCCCCGGCCTCACTCTAAGTGAGGCCAAACAAGTTTGGAGGAACGCCGCCCACCCTGCTCTTCAGAACAGGCACAAGGACTTGTCATGGATGGTGGCCCATGAGATTCTCCCAGTCAGGGCGGTCATGCACTCCCGGGGCATAGGCTCCAACCCCATCTGCCCACGACCCGGATGCAACGCGCCAGAGACCGTGTGACACCTGTTATGGGAGTGCGGCGCTGCGCGGGACCAGTGGACCATGAGCAGCCCCCTGTATTTCCCGTGCCTGTCAGCAGGTGGGATCCAGATGGACTACAAGCTCGCCATCCTCGGGGTGGGCCCAGGCTCGAAGGCCCTAACAGCACAGAGATTCACCACGCTCTGGCTCACCCTCAACGCTGTAAAGGATGCCATCTGGACCACCAGAAACCTGCTGGCGGGGAAACGCGTGACGGTGCCCCTTCACGCGAACGAGCAGATGGCGAAGTCCACGCTGCAGGGGTACCGCGCGTCGACATTCGGCGGAGGGGGCCGGGGTCGCACGAGAAAGGCCCCGGCCACCACCGACCCTGGCCGCTCGTAGATGCGCCCTCACCTGCAAAGGCTACGGGAGCAGCGAACCGGAGGGTAGAGGATCTCCGCTGGGCACTGGAAGTGACGGGCCTTGGCCGTGGCTGGAGAGCAGTGAGATGGGCTCCTTTGGCAAGGACTCACACCCGATCCTG
This sequence comes from Ictalurus furcatus, assembly GCF_023375685.1. Classification (NCBI taxonomy): domain Eukaryota; kingdom Metazoa; phylum Chordata; class Actinopteri; order Siluriformes; family Ictaluridae; genus Ictalurus; species Ictalurus furcatus. The sequence goes on along the minus strand of NC_071273.1, from coordinate 2,515,337 downwards.
AAAAAGAGAGGACACTCGAGTGGTTTTTTTTAATTGTTTGTTTTATATATAGATATGTATTTGCCTTTTTATTAATCAGTTGATTTATTTAACTATATTTAAAACCGAAATGATTTTATGGACACTTTTATTCATAGTTTTTTATATACACAATTTTTTTTTTTCTTTAAACAGTTTTAAACTAAGAAATTTATGTTTTATCTAAGTTTATTTATTAATCAAAAATGTCTGTAAACTGAGAAGGAAAAAAAAACTGTACATTGTGATATGAAAAAAAGAAAAAAGTGACAATAAAATTTTTTTGAAAGAAAAATCTGTTCTTATCAGTTTAATACCTGATACGTCCTCCATTCGAGGACTTTATATTAAACGGATTTTTAGAGCGAGGAGCCGGGAGAGGGGCTTGCTCTGTCCGCTCCACGCATCGACCTGGTATTGCAGTACCTCCAGGAACGGTGCACCTTTTCAAAGGGGTCAAATGAAAGAAGGAAGGAAGGAAGGAAGGAAGGAAGGAAGGAAGGAAATAAATAAATAATCATGTTAAACGATTGTACAAAATGGAACAAGGGTCAATCGTAACTGTTTCAGATGTACTTAATGGGCGAAGAGAGGGGACCTAATAGGTTTTTAATACAAAGTAGGGTTAGAAGAAGGAGGGGGGAAAAAAAAGTAGGATAAAAAAACAAAGTGACATATGGTTAAAAAAAAAAAAAAAGTGTATATTTAATTGTATAAAATGGAACAGGTGTCAGTCGTAAAGGTTTCAGATGTACTTAATGGGAAAAGGAAGGAGACCTATTAGGTTTTAATACAAACCACAGCCCACATCCAGCTCTAGACCAATCCTACATCTGTAGCTATCAAGGCTGTGCAGGTGTAAGGGGCCGGCGTAAGCCAACCTACCCTAGACCGGATTTCTTGGCCTGCGATGGAGTTTCGGAGGCCTGGACCGACTTCCTGTATAGCTCGGGTTTCTCTTCATTCACGCATAAATCTTTCGCCTTTTACTAAAGATTTTCGTGGAGAGGAACGTTGACGAGTTCAGCTTATTTTTGTGAGCTTTGCTATGGCAAAGCTATATTTGTTTTACAGTTTAACGTAAGAGAGGGAAGAAGTTTGGCTTTGGGATGCGGTGCCTAGTTGCTCAATCCTCTCTGCGCAAGGTCTTCAAGCGCGTGGTCACGCATGTCATCCAGGAGTGGAGGCTCTGCCAGCTGGTGCTCGTTAGGCCAGAGGCCATAACGGGTTATCGCTTCTCGGCCTTTTGGCTAAGATCAAGTGTGATGCCGAGAGTTAACGACCATTGGCCGGCCCGAGTGGTGCGGCTTCGCAATACAGTACGGGTGGAATTAGCTGACAATGCAACAGCTGAAGTGACGCAACGTTTTGGAAGAGAATGGGTTGTCCTAAAGATTCTCAAGGATCTGTGTGGAGTGGAGCCGTCTTCAGTATTCTGCTTCCAGGATATCTCTCCGCTGGGCTTTGTGGACATTACCTTGGCATCTTTGAGGCAGTGCACGGATTTCTTCGACAAGTGCAGCAGCAATCCAGGGAGCCCTGCAGTCAACGGACTTCGGCTGAACCCTCTCTTCGCCCTGGAAGAGGTACCTCTAGTCATCCTTATGTATAATCCATTTGTCATTGAGGAGGACGTCAGGGCTTTCCTTGGGCGATATTGCTCCAGTGTGTCAGCAGGGGAAAGTCCAGTCCCAGGCCCTACTATACACGAGGCCAAACAAGTTTGGAGGAAAACCACCCACCCTGCTCTTCAGAACAGGCACAAGGACTTGTCATGGATGGTGGCCCATGAGATTCTCCCACCGGCCCTGGCCATTCATAGATGCACCCTCACCGACAAAGGCTACGGGAGCAGCGAGCCGGAGGGTAGAGGATCTCCGCTGGGCACAGGGAGTGATGGGCCTTGGCCGTGGCTGGAGAGCAGCGTGATGGGCACCTTTGGTAGGGACTCACGCCTGGTCTTGAAAAAGAGGAGAGGACAATTAGTAATTTAGTGGTTTTTGATTTGTTTGTTTTATAGAACAATAAATATACAACAATAAATATATTTATTTATTTATTTTTAACAACCGAAATGATTTTATGGACACTAACATTCATGGATTTTATGACAACATACACACTTTTTTCTTTTAACAATTTAAAAAAAAAAAGAAATGTGTGTTTTACCCAAGTTTATTTATAAATCACAAATGTTGTTTATGGACTGAAGAAAAAAAAAGTGACGAAATTGTTTTGAAAGAAAAAAAAACAAAAAAAAAAAACTGTTCTTATCAGTTTAATACCTGATACGTCCTCCATTCGAGGACTTTATATTAAACAGATTTTTAGAGCCAGGAACAGGAAGAGGGGCTTGCTCCGTCCGCTCCATGCATCGACCTGGTACTGCAGTACCTAAAGGTGCCCCTTTTCAAAAGGGTCAAATAAAAGGAGGAAATAAATAAATATTCACGTTAAACGATTGTACAAAATGGATCAATTGTAAAGGTTTCAGATATACTTAATAGGAAAAGGAAGGGGACCTAATAGATTTAATACAAAGTAGGGTTAGAAGAAGGAGGAAAAATAAGGATTTTGGCTCAGCTGGCTTTGTGGATATTACCTTCACGGCTTTTTCCGACTGTGCTGCATTTTTTGATCAGTGCACCCAAAAGTCAGAGGACGAAGTATTAGGGGGACTGCGTGTGGTGCCACTTTTTGCAGTGGAGGAGGTTCCCATCGTAGTGCATCTGTACAACCCTTTCGTAGCTGATGAGGACATCAGAGTATTCCTGGCGTGGTACTGCATTACAGTTTCAGAAGGAGAGAAGATTAGAGGACGGTTTGGGATCTGGAATGGTAAGCATAGGTTTCTGGCAAAGCTCTGGGTGGATCCGGCAGTACCAGGGGGACTGCTACACCCTCCGGGAAGCTTTTCCATCGGCCCTCACCGCAGTTATCTCCATTACTCGGGCCAGCCCCTCTACTGCCGAAGATGTGGAGCGCCAGGCCATAAAAAGGAGGTCTGCACTGGGCAGTGATGCCGGACCTGCGGTGCAGAGGATCATAATGCAACAGTGTGGAGTCCCAAAAGTCTGCAGTCTGTGTGGAAGTGGGGAACACTTGTACCGCCACTGCCCGGCAAGAAATAGCACTTTTGCCAGCCTCTTTACAGAAGATTCCCAGGCGGGGAAGGTAATGCTAAGCGGGGAGCAGGAGGAAAGGGAGGCTGGACACAGAGAAGCGGAGCCAGTCTGCTAAGGTGGAACAGAGGGCGAGCGAGCAGAAGAGGTGTCAGCAAAGCTTGTTAAGGATGCACAGATGGAGGTGGATGGTGACAGTAAGGTTTTGGGGGAGGGCATGGCACTCCCACTTGGAGAAGAGGTGCTGACAACCGAGGGGTCGGCAGGAGGACAGGAGGAGAGGGGGTAGGAGAGTTTGAGACCAAGGGATAGGAGGACATGAGAACGGGGCAGAAGAAGGAGGAAGCCTGGAAGGTCGGCAGAAGGAGCAGTTTTCAGGGAAGGAGTGGCACGACAATAAGGGAGATGAAAACGAGGTGAAGGAGTGGGGGAATGGCTCAACAGGCGAAGCAACAGATGTGTCGGAGTGGGCGAAAGGGGCGGGAAAGTGACCCTACCCCGAAGAGAAGAAGTCATCAGAGGAGGGGAAGGAACCCCGATGCTCAGTAGAGACAGATGCAAAGGGAGAGAAACTCCAGACGGGGTCAGGGGAGGCACAACCATACCCAGGGTGGGATGAGGAGAAGTTTAGCAAGACAGCTGGGATGGAGAAGCGAATTAAGGGGAGGGGGCGAAGCTTCCCAAAGAAACAGGGACGACTGTGGAGCCTTTGGATTTTAAGGATTCGGTAAAATAAGTGATCGAGATGATAGATCCGGGAATGAGTTTGGGATGCCAAAATGGGGATTTTAACTGTAGCCTCTCTAAATGTGAGGGGCATTAGACAGCCTCGGAAAAGGGCGGCAGTGTATTTAAGCTGAAGGGCTGTACATTTTGATTTGATCTTTTTACAGGAGTGCCACCTGTGTTCAGAGGGGGAGGAGAAGGAGTTTTCAAAAGGGGTGGGAGATGGGGTAGGAATTCTATTTAAGACTTTTGACTGGGTGGTAGATTAGATTATTTCGGTGGTCCCGAGAAGGGTGTTGTTCATGGATGGGAAGTGGAGGGGGAGAAATTCAGGGCTATAGGGGTATATGCTCATTGCAGAGGAGAGCAAAGAAAGGGGTTTTACCATATGTTGGAGCCTCTACTCTGCACTAATAGGTTGCTATTAGTGGGGGGGTACTTTAATGTGGATTTAGAGGCAGAGGGGGGAGGGAGTTGGCCCAGACGATGATGGGAGCAGGCTTGGTTGACATGTACAGGGTGGTCGAGCCACAGGCTCCGGGTCACACCTGGAGGAATTCAAGGGGTGACGCCTCTTGGCTCGACTTCCCGTTCGTAGGGGATGGGGCGATGGTGCAGCCATTCCTGCGGGAGTCCTTGTGGGCCTCCGATCACTGCCTGATTGTTGGATGCATCCAAACAGAAGGGAGGAATAGAGGAAGAGGTACATGGAGAATGAATGGAAGCATCCTGCAAGACCCAACCTTTGTAGAGGTCTTCCACCAACTGTATGTAGGACGGCGGTGCTTAAGGATGTTGTTCGACATGCAGATGGAGTGGTGGGAGGCGATAAAGAAGCTGAAGAAGTTGTCATACCATTTCCATGGTGGGGACAGAGGAAGGCAAAACAGAAGAGGGAAAGGGCCAGGCAAGACTGAGATCAGGGACGGCTCAGGGACGCTAGTGAAGCCCTACGGGCTCACTACAAGGCTGAGGCCCGTAGCTACTTGGTCCAGGCAGAAAGGCAAGCAACCGAACAAGACAAGCGCCCAACGTGCCATTTCTTCAGTAGCATCAGAGACCGTAGGAGGGGGTCTTACATTGAGGGCCTGAAGGATGGGGTCCAGGTCCAGACAACAATAGAGGGAAAGCTGGGCGTGGCCAGGGCCTTCTATGGAGACGTCGTCAAAAGAAGGGAGTCGAGTGAGGACCTTGCAGCAGGTTTTTAGACACTATTACCGGCAGGCTACTGGAAGAGAGTGCAGCCGAGTTGGAGGGACAAGTTTCCCTGGAGGAGGTAGAAAGCGGCTACAAAAACTACAGCCCACATCCAGCTCTAGACCAATCCTACATTTGTAGCAATCAAGGCTGTGCAGGTGTAAGGGGCCGGCGCAAACCAACCTACCCTAGACCGGCTTTCTAGGCCTCCGATGGAGTTTCGGAGGCCTGGGTTGACTTCATGTATAGCTCGGGTTTCTCTTCATTCACGCATAAATCTTTCGCCTTTTACTAAAGAGTTTCATGGAGAGGAACACTGAGGGTTTCAGCTTATTTTTGTGGGCCTTGCTTTCAGCATAGCTGTACTTCTTAGGGTCGTTTAATGTAAGATAGAGCTGGGGTTACACTTTGGAACACAAGATCTGTTGAGGGTGGAGTCTGACTGCTCAATCCTACCTGCAGCTGATCCTTTCCCAGCTCAAGGTAATGCCTACCATCGCAGCTCTGAAGCTGTGCTGGGGGTGCATTTCAGGCCAGAGGACATAACAGGTTATCGCGTTTCTGCTTTTTGGCCAAGTTTCTTGTCCTGCTGGGCATGTTCTCGATGCCTGTTTCAGCTATATACGGCTTACAATACTTCTTTCGCTGGGTTCTTTGATTTGACCATTTGCTAGCTCAAGGATTGCTCCACCTTTTTCCAAGATTTAATGAGCAGAAGTGCGATCAGGCCTTGAGTGGAAGGGAGCTAATTGCTCCGTTTGCTCTTAGCCAAGTGCCTTTGGTAATACACATGTACAATCCTTTTATCAATGAAAAGGACATTGTGTTGTTTTTGGCACGGTACTACTCAGAAATTAAGAAGGGCAAGAAATGCCTTAACACATTTGGCATGTGGAATGGCAAAGATGATTCATTGTTAAATTTAAAAGAGACACCACTGGTGACCTGATTTGTCTGCCAGGAAGCTTTGCTATTGGACCCAACAGGGGATTTCTGCATTTTCCTGGGCAACAAACTTACTGCCGAAGATGTGGTGCAACTGGGCACATTAAGGCGGACTGCAGAGGCACTCAGTGTCAGCTCTGTGGCTCGTATAGCGTATATATTAAAAAAGCATAATTAAAAACTACAGAGTATATTCTAGATATTATTATAAGTGTGTACTGAGTTCAAAAAATCCTGTGGTAATCTGTGTCCCATTGTGCTCCTCTGCACAACACTTAAGTCAGCATCTAGACACGTTGTGTGCATACATGTGTAAGTTAGAGATATCTCTATGGTATGGCGTTTTGGGGCCTCATGGTAACTTTAAGAGAAAGAAAAAATTAAGGCAACATCTAGACTGGAGTAATAAATAAGTGGCGAAAACCCTGCCTAAGATGAGCACACTGTTCAGAAAAGTATAAAAGGCCCATGTTATGGTTACATGAATTTAGACTCTCTGCCGACATCTCACTTTATTGTTTTAATAAAGCTTCATTTCTTTTTGACATCTACAACCATGTAAGTAAGTTTTTGACTTAGGGTGGAGAGATTTTCCACAACCTATTTGGTGACCCCGACATGATGGAGAAGAAAGCCAGGAGGGTTTCCCCGCTTTGGGCTAACCAAGGGCTGACTGCACAAACAAGCGTCCACTAATGAAGGTAAGCATTTTTGCTTTTAGTTAAAGTTGTTTGTGTGGATCACTGAAGATCCGCATGTGGTGGTAAGAACACTCTTAATAAGGCTTCTCCAAAAAGAACTAAATTAAGGAGGAGTTTTGGATCTCAAAAAGTGTAACTGCATGAAAAAATATATGTATGCTGTTGTTAATATGAAGTATTTGGTAACCAGTGAGCCTGCATCCTGCTGTTTTAGTGGACATGGAGAAACTAGGCAGAGGTGAGTGGATAGTACCGTGTATTGTGATTATTAGTAAAGGTACAGAGGGAAAAAAGGATAAGAGTACAGAAACAAGAAGAATGAGCATGCAAAACCCTGCTAGAATTGTTGTGTAGTTTACAGTGAGCTTGTGAGCTGCTGTGCTAGAGGAAACGAGGAGAGAATCTAGACAGAGTTAAACAAGTAGCACTAAGATTTCTGTAAGCAGGTCACGTAGGAGACGTGTAGCGAGAAGATAAGTGAAATAATAAAGGGGCATACTTCTTGCGAGTCTTGTAAGTAAGTAAAATTTATTTATATAGCACGTTTCACACAGCAAAGCTGACCAAAGTGCTCAACAGAGTAAGGAAAGTAAAATAGAAACAGAATTAGACCAAATAAAAGCAGACAATAAACAAAATGTATTAAAAATTTGTTTTAACAATTAAATTTTATCAAAAAGCCTGGCAGAAGAGATATGTTTTAAGCCTATTTTTAAAAGTGGTAATAGAAGGTGCAAGGCGGATGTCCAGTGGCAGTTGATTCCATAGACGGGGGGCAGCAACAGCAAAAGCTCTATCCCCCTTTGTTTTTAACCTGGAACGAGGGACATGCAAAAGAAACCTATCAGAAGATCTTAGACATCTGTTTGATGAATGTGGTTTAAGAAGATCCACAAGATAGGAAGGAGCTTGATTATTAAGAGTTTTAAAAACAAAACATCAGAACCTTAAACTGAATCCTAAAACGGACTGGGAGCCAGTGAAGCGATGCTAAAATTGGGGTGACACGATCAAACTTCTTTGCCCTGGTCAACAGCCTTGCAGCTGCATTCTGAAACATCTGAAGACAAGCCAGAGATGACTGAGGAAGACCCAAGTATAATGAATTACAGTAATCTAAGCGAGAAGTAATAAAAGCATGAATAACCTTCTCCAAATCCTGGAAAGACAAAAATGTTTTGAGTTTCGAAATAATCCGTAGTTGATAAAAACTAGTCTTAACGACCAAATTTATCTGCTTGGTTAAGCATAATTCTGAGTCCAGAATGAAGCCAAGGTTCCGAACCTGGGAAGAAATTGAGGGAAAATGTTTATGGAGCTCATTAATGAGACCATCTCTCAATCTCAGGGGGCCAAAAACAATTATTTCAGTTTTGTCTTCATTAAGTCGGAGGAAATTGTCAACCATTTTTTAATGTCATCCAGACAGTCCAGCAATGGCTGAATGGAGTCACCAGCTTTCAAAGGAATGTACAACTGGGTATCATCAGCATATAAATGAAAAGAGACATTGGGTGCCCTAATAATATTCCCCAACGGCCGCATATATAAATTAAAAAGAAGTGGGCCCAGAATGGAGCCTTGAGGAACACCACCAATAATAGGACTAGAAGAAGAGCAGAAATTACCCAACACTACCGAGAAAGACCTGTCCTTAAGATATGAGCTGAGCCATTGTAGGGCAGTGCCTTTGATACCAAACAGATGCTCTAAGCGCCAGAGAAGTATGTAAATGGTCCACAGTATCAAAGGCAGCTGTAAGATCTAGTAGCATCAACATAATACTTTTTCCAGCATCCACTGTGAGTAAAATGTCATTGGACACTTTTAACAAAGCAGACTATTCAGCAGTATAAAGCAGTGCTATGAAAAGCAGTGAAACCAGATTGTAAAGGTTCAAATAACATAGCTGAGTTTAAAAACAGGAGCAATTGAGATTGTACTACTTTCTCAAGCAGCTTTGACAGAAACGGTAGCTTAGAGACAGGCCGATAATTATTAAGGCAACCTTCATCCAAACCCTGTTTCTTAAGCAAAGGTTGAACAATAGCATGCTTAAAACAATTTGGGACCACCCCTGCATCCAAAGAAGAATTTATCAACACTTGGATACTGGGGCCAATTTCAGAAAAGGTTGCTTTCATAAGCACAGCGGGAACAACAAGTGGCGGGGATGATATTTTCATCTGGTTAACCAGATCACACAGTTCCTTCAGAGAAACGTGTTCAAATTGATCAAATGAAACCAGTAAAGCCAGTGAATTCAGGGACAGGTCTGAGAACTGTGAAGTGAAGGAAGAACGAATGGTAATTACTTTATCAGCAAAAAACTTCTCACAAAGTTCAGCCGAGGGTTCCCCATGGAATTGGCAACTCTGATTAATAATTGAATTTATCGTGGTGAATAAGATCTTTGGTCGATGACAGTGTGTAGCAATTAAGTCAGAGAAATACCTAGACCCAGCTGACTTTGCTGCACTCTGAAACTTAAACAAACAATCTTTAAAAATCTGGAAGGACACAGTTAACTGATCGTGCTTCCATCTCCGCTTGGCTTTACGACAAGCCTGTCTGAGAGAACGAGTATTATCGTCCAGCCAGTAATAAGATTTACGATTTGGTTGCTTCCGCTTAAAAGGGGCAATGAAGTTTAAAATATTGGAGCAAAATGTGTAAAATAAGGCAATCAAATCATCAGGGCCAGAAGAAGACTCTGCAGCACCCAGGATAGATGTTTCAACAGCATTAGCTAGAAAACTTTCACTAAACTGAGAGGCAGTGAGTGAATTAATACAACGAGAATAATATCCTGAAGGCCTAGTCATGATGGCAGAGCTGGCAGCAGGGACATTAAAAACAATGGGCTTGTGATCAGAGAAGGAAGCATCTTCAATATTAACATCAACAGTGGTTCCATATGACAATATAAGGTCTAGTGTATGACCAAGGACATGAGTTGCCTGATTTATGTGTTGAATAAAACCAAAGGAATCCAAGATATTACAAAATTCAGTAACCAAGGGTCGACCAGGGCAGCAGACATGCACATTAAAATCACCCAATAATAACAAACGATCATACAACGGAACAATAGAAGTTTTAAAAAAAAAAAAAAAAAAAAAAAATCAATCACAAAAATCACTTAAAAAGGCATTGTCTGGGTTAGGTGGCCTATAGATCAAAGCACAGAATAGCGTGGAAGAGGTCGACTCTAACACAACACACTGTACCTCAAACAAGAGTAACTCCCAACAGAAACTCTGAGTGACTGTTTAAAAACCATAGCAACCCCACCGCCCTTACCAGAAGGCCTTGGAGTACTAATAAAACAACAGTTCGGTGGACAGAGTTCCTCGAAGACGGAATTTATTTATTGTGTCTCTAATAAATGTTATTTTTGCTGATTAAGATTTTTATTTTCTCATTTTGCCTCATTGTATGCTTTTATGTTTATTTATTGTTTAAATAAGTGTGAGAGAGCTCCCTAAATAAGGAGACAAAGTGTGATTGATGAGATCTAGAAGTTAGTTCTGGAGACAGGATGGATAAGCAAGTGTGTGCAAGAGGGCTCTGTGTGTGTGTAGGAGAGAGAGAGAGAGAGAGAGAGAGAGAGAGAGAGACGCTGGTGTGAGCAAGTGTGTGCGTGTTCCAGAATGAGTGCATGTGAATTTTGAATAAAAGTGAAAATTATTCATGGAAAGTTGGAAAAGACTAGAACAAGAAATATTCCAAGATATTGGTTTTGTAAATTGTTTAGTCATTCTCCTGGTTGTGCCATCATGAAACAGAAAGGGAGAATAAGCTTTTGTTGAGAAATTAATGAGTAAGGCGCTCAGAGTGTGGATAATTTATATCCCATAAATTAAGGATTTCTCTTGTTATAACTCGTAAGCATAGAGATAAAAAGAAAAAAAATCTAGGTCAACTAAAGAAGAGCTGTTAACATCTCTGTTTAAATATTTTTGTATACAAGGAAATCTTAGCCCAGATTTCTGTATTATAAAATTCTTTATTCTAATAATCTGAGATACTGGATTTTTTATTTCCATAAACTGTAAGCCTTAATCAAGATTAAAACAAACAAAAAATGTCTTGAAATATTTCCTTTTATGTGGAATGAATCTAGAATGTATAAGTTCCACTTTTTGAAGTAAATTACTGGAAAAAATTTACTTGTCCACGATATTCAAATTTTTTGAGATGCACCTGTATCTTGCCCAGTCATTATATCATAGTCACATATCATTATTATTGAATACAATTAAAATAAGCCATCTTTCAAATGTATGAGATCTAATAAATATAATTTGGTAAATAATTATATTTAAATATAAAAGTATCGCCACACCGGCAGATTTACTGCTAGGACAAGAAAGGAAAATATTGTTTCCCCATTGATTTTCCCCCAAAGATTAAGATGTGTGTTTTTTGCACAAAATTTTTGTAGTTAAAAACAGATAAATAAATAGACAGCTTCACATTTCCCACAGTCTCTAATACCCCTGACATTATAGAAAAAGACAAAGTAAGAGCTGAACAGAAATAAAAATAACCACTCGTAAGCCTGCATTTAAGGTTGGTTGTAAACTTTGTTTAGCTAATTAAGGGTGTATGCCCACAACATTAACTGTACCAGTCTTCAGTCATTAATATTTAACAGTGCAATGAACAAGAAACATTTTTGAACAGTTCAACAGAACAACTGTGTATAAAAGCTCTGATTGTTACTAAAGGTGTCTTTTGGCTTGGTAAAAGAACAGTTACAATTTGGAGGTGTAGTAAAATTGGTAACTGTGGTAGTAATCTGTTTAAGGTCAGAGATTGTTCTTAACTACAATATTACTTGGGGCATGGTTGGTATCATTTTTATCCATATTTCATGGTGAACAATGTGGTGATATAAATATCATATAGGTTTAGGAAATAACATTCACAATATACATTGCAATATGTGCCCTTTCTTCACACACACCCCCTGGATTGCATGGGTGACATTTTTCCTTTTGATCCTTATACACTATATATTTCAAAGAGGCTCAGGGATATAAGAGGGTATGCCTGGTTGAATACATTATGCTACTATCATCACGCATACTATGTCAGACGTTGGGCAACATTCTTGTAAGTTACGTTTGTCTCTGTTAATAAGAAGTATGCCGCCTTTTGTGATTTTGTTTAATAAATTCATTTGCCATTTTTATCTCTAAATATTCAGTGGTTCTTCTGTAAGAAAGTATGTTACACATTAAAAGCGACCTCTGACAAGTTAATATAAGAGGCTAATACAAGTTGCAAGAAACCTCTGACAAGTAAATAGAAATGGCCTAGGCTTGCATGTCGATATAAACCGCTGAGCTAACAAAATAATTGTTTATTATAGGCTATATAAAAGCCTGAGTCTTTTATATGAGAATGTCTTTTTATAATGAAAGCTTGGCATGAAATTGTTTGACTAAATATAATCAGAACTATTATACTGAGGTATTATACTTCTAGCAGTAACTAGAAAATTATTAATTAGAGTCAGATAATTAATTAAATGAGTCAGATTTCTAAATTATAAAGTGAAAACACGCATTTAACCATCGGCTGCACTTATTTCCATCTTTGATTATAGGAGAGCAGTGGGCTAAGTAATAAACCCTTTATATTTTAGACCTACAGAGTGTCGATACCAGCTACTATATTGATCACCTTCACTCCAGCAAAGAACGCCACCTAGCTCTGCTCGAGAATTGGATTGTCACTCTGCGGCCTCTGCTCGGTTCCTTTGGTCCTAGAGGATTAACCATGTCTACATCCATTGTCAGTCTGGCCTATTCTTCTGGAATGTTGGCTTCGCATATTTCTATCATATGTTGCTTAAATGTTCTCATCTGCCCTTTCTTGAATTCCAGAAATACAACAATTCCACCTACAACAATATTGTTCAGCATTATTCAGTAGGTCTTCTAATTCCTTTATGTACATGTCTCACAGCTTTCATATCAGTTTTTAGGTCACTGACTTCTTTAAAGACAAATTCAAGTGAACGTTTTAGGGTATCAATATTCAGTAGTGTTCTTGACAATTTCCTCCAGACTAGATCATTAGAAGACTCACTATATTGATTTGAATTTCAAGTAGTGTACATAAGTTCCTTTTAGGTCCATTTCAACTCCAGGCTCATCAATGGCATGTCAGGTAGAGGAGTCAACTGTTCACCCTCTGTGCCTGGATAAGAGTGATCCATCTCAACAGCCTTTACCATATCCTCCATATGAAACATTAGCTGTTGCTGAGTGGTTCTCTTTGTTTTAGAGGTGGAAACCCACTTTAACCGTGCTGCAGTAGACTAATCCATGATAGTAACAGGCATTTCACTAGTTGATTAGAAAATGAAATTACACAGCTTGCGCCATGATGTAGTACAGTAAAAAAAAATTTGACCAATAGCTTCCAGACATGCTGCAGACAACTTAATATATATCATTTAAAGTATAATATGACCAAAGTCAATAAATATAAATGGATATTTGGCATGCAAACCTTACAAAGCGCTCAGATGAAATAACATTCAACTGCTACGGCCACCTTCTTGGGCCACACCTTGCCGTCATCAATATAGGAGCGACTCCTAGAACTTCTGGGACAGGTGGGATGTCTGTTATAATGCAATGGGTATAATCCAAATGAAACCCCCTATTGAATGGTGCAGGAATGAGTCCTAAGGGCCTATTGGTTTTTCACAGTGTTATTTATTTATTTATTTATTTTTTTTTTTGTCTTCACATCCACGCATTAAATGCGGGCGACGCGCTGATTGAAAGTGCAAATTCACTCCTGACAGTAGATGGCGCTTACTGAAATGCAGAAATAAGATGATACTATATTAAGCCCCAGATGGAGAAATTAGGGTGTCACAGCAGCAGCCAAAAAAGACAAAAACAAAATAAAGATGACTTAAGAGATAGTAAGGAGAACAATACAGGGATATATAAAGAGTATATACAGGATGTATAAATATGTAGAGACATAAGTGCAAATTCTATAATCTATCCATCTATCTACACACACACACACACGAGCAGTATATACAACCCAACTATGCAAGTAGCCCATGTACATTTTGCATATGTACAATACTATATACATATTGCAGCTATATGGCATGATCAGTGTGGACATAAAAGCTTTGAAGAAGTGATGTGATTTGTGAGCAGTGCAAAAAGTACAGTATGGTACCATATGAAAACAGTGTAGCAGTATATTTGTAGTGTAGTCAAAAGTAAGGTCAAGGGAGGGGGTGGCTAAGTGTTTTCACAGCCTGATGACTGTCGGCACAAAGGAACATCTGAAGCCAGGTACACAATATGGCACTGCACAACTTTCCTTTTCTGACACCCGCTTATCACTGAGAAGAAGAGAGCCAGTATTTACGTCTTTGCAAAAAGCCGTTAACACATTTTGTGAACTGGCTAAAGCACGTATGCACTTTTGCAAAATATAAAGGTCTTTGAATTAGCCACAGCAACAAGTACTTCTTTAAAGATAAATTCTTAAAGTTCTCATTTTAAGCAGTAGTCTCTTTGGTCAATATGTTAAAACAACAATGCAATAATGGGGCACTTTGCTATTTCAATAAGAGGTTAAGAATATTTATATGCATATATATGCCAGGTGCAAAATAAAGGCAATAGACTATCAATCAGTGGATTATAATTAGCATATTTCCAGGGAAGAGACAAAGAAAAACAATGCTATTTAATATAGAAAGAATTCATTAAACTATTACACTGAAAAAATTAAATAGATCACTTAGAATATACAGTGGGGGAAAAAAGTAATGGATGCATCAACTTTTTTTTGTTCAGTAAATATATTTCCAATGAGGCTCTTCACATGAAATTTTTCACCAGAAAAAGTAGCAAAAAAATGAGTGGGAAATGTTTTGGTAAACAAAATAAAAACTGAAATCAAAAGATTCCACCTTTGTGGCAATACTTGTGGGTGCGACAACAGGCGCTTCAAACTTTGCAAAGCTGTCAACAGTTTGGAGGTACGTTACCAAGGAGGGCATGGCAGAAGAAAGATTTGTGGGGTTTTTGATGTGAGCACTGACCAATCAGCCGCTGCTTTAGCAGAACATATTTCTGCTGCCATAGCAGGGATGGGATGCAGTTCCGAGCTTGTCTGCCAAACATATGATGGCGTGGAATTCACATCCGGTGAACTAAATGGCTTGCAGGCAAAAGTTCAGGAACAACGCCCCTGTGCAAGTTTTGTGCATTGCTGTGGTCATGTTCTCAATTTAGTGCTTTCACAAGCTTGCAGCACCCTGAAAGACTGCAAGGTGCCCCCCCCCCCAAATTTGAATGACCTAGCCTCCAAAGTGCACTCAGGCCTTGGATAACATCATGAAGAGGCGATTTCCCAAAGCTGCATCTACACGATGGAACTATACATCTCGTTTTTTTCAACACTGCCAAAGAGAAACACGAATCCTCGATAGAGCTCTTTGACAACATAGTGAACGACCCATTGGACTGGGACGAAAAATACATTCGGTCAGCTGGGGATTTTCAAGATCCCAAATTTATTATTCTTTTGGAGCGTTTCTGATGTTTTTTTCCCCCCTCATACAGGGGGGAAATGAAGAAAACAGCTGAGCACTTGCAAAACCAACAAGGAGCATCTTGACTCTTCAAAGAGGAACAAAGGTGCTGACAAAAAGGAACATTATCAACATCTTTTTAATTTTAAACACCATTGATTTACATATGGAGAAGACGCTTTCCTCCCTTGAAAAATTGGACTTTTCTAAATTTGTGGAGTATGATAAGACCTTTCCAGACACTGCATTCATCTCTTTGAAAGAAACATATGCATGTTTTTTCTACGATGTCCTTTTGTGCCGCAAGCTGAAAGTATTAAATGCATCTCCTTAACTTGCAAAGAGACACGTCTCCAAGTTGACACTGTCCATGCGTTCCACTGGCCTGCGTAGTGGCATGGCCAAACTGTACAAACTAGGTGAGCTGTTTCGAATGGCACCATCTACTTTTGCATCAGTAGAGAGAACAAGTTCTGCTTTGAAAAGGATCAAGACTTTCCAACGCAATGCTACTGGACAACGGCGCTTGAGTGACCTTGCTCTGACGTCCACTGAAAAGCGGATGCTGCACCAACCGAAGAAATCCGACAGCTTCTTGGAAAAGGTTATAGAGGAGTACACAAAGAAGGATCAGAGAATGAATTTTATGTACAAATAAGGTAGGAAAATACTTTAAAATCGACACCTGCCATGGTGTTTCTTATTTGGCGTTTCTGATTTTGAGTGTGTCCTAAAGTGGTGCCATACCATTTATCTACTGTGTTTAGATACGTCATGTGAAAAATGGGGTGGGTTGCGTCACAGCATACCTGGTTATAGAGGTCACCGCTCACCACTGATACACACACACACACACACACACACACACAGAGTATAGTCTCGTGTCAAAAACAAACACCACAAGGCACCAATGATCAATTTATACTATTTTCCAGTTTAGTGGTGTTTAAATAAAGATTGAATGAGTTGTCAGAGGCTTAGTAGTGGTGACTGAGGTCATGTGACCATGATGTAGTTTATTTATAGCCTACATTTAGCTTTTTACTTCTCCTGATTGTATTTAGGCTTCAAACGTCATGTAAATTGTATTAATTTGTGAAGATTATCTTGATGAAAAATAAATACGTAAACTTTTGCTGGTCACAGAATGCATTTTCTTTATTAATCCAAAAGCCAATGCAAAAATTCTATTAGCTTTTTTCGGGAACCAGGGTGATGCTAACTTTCGGGTTCGCCTACAAAAATGTGTCCTGCCAGCAGCACACTATTAAATACAACTTATTAGGTTCATTTTTGTATTTTTCTTTTATTTCAGTTTATTTCTTTTTGCAGTATAACGATTGTAACAATGGGTACATTTTGAAAATCCTCTGTATATATTTGTTTGTGAATGTTGTTCTGCAAGAAAAATAAAATAAACTATTAAATACATCATATACCCAACCATTCTGAATGTAGACAACTAGCTATGATAATACAACTGGCTTGTAATAACAATAAGCCACAATAAATGAAATACAACTAAAACTATTTTACACTACTACATGTGTCTTTAGGTATAGGCACCAATAACAGGATCCCGATTAGCGAAGGGCTAATTTGTGGTAGCCAACATTCAGTGGAGTCAGCTAGCTTAGCTGTGGTAGCTAGCTAGCGCTTAGCACAGTTTCTGTACTAGTTAACTTATAAATGCACATTTGTACACAAATTGCAGACACCATTTAGCTAAGTGTTTACATCAGGGTGTCTAATGGACTGAATGAGACCTATTATTTTTAATAACTACCGTTTACACTCGGTGCTCCCCACACTCCAAGAGCGTTAGCATTGCTACAAACAAAGCATGTAAATGCTAACCTTTAACTCGCAATTCTCTGAAAACGAACATAGAAAGTCACAATTACCTCTTTATTTTTTGCCTCCTTGTCAGAAACAGGCTTCTATAGGTGTTTATATTCCATAGGTATTTAAGATACATGTGTAGTATCTGCTCTTATCCATGTACTATTTTTACAGGACTGCTCTGTGTGGACTCGGTTGCAGAATAAAAAGCTTGGTTATAAATAAATGTGCAAGCAGTGTTTTCATAAATGTAAGACGCGTGTTTAAGGAAGCGTTTGGGTCCGTTTGTGCATTTTGAAAAACTGGGGGGCCTGTATGGGTTAAAATGGCGTTTTTGAACAAATGAGTCTTTTACAAAATAGAGACAAATAAAACCTCAAAACGTAAAGGGGCATCAGCAACGCAGAACTATCCAGGGGGCAAATTTCACTAATTTTATTTAGACACGCATTTTATATACACTTACTGTCCACTTTATTAGAAACACCTGCATATTCATACAATTATCTAGATCAGCCAATTATGCAGCAGTTGCACAATCCATAAAATCATGTAGATACAAGTCAAGAACTTCTCTGATAGGTGACTAGGTATTGTGGCATGATCGTTTGTGCCAGATAGGCAGGTCTGTGTATTTCAGAAACTGCTCAGCTTCTGGGAAGCTCTAATTTGGTTTGACAAAAAGCACAGAGTTGATGATAGAACTCTGAGGAAAATTACCAGATTGGTTCAAGCTACCAGGACATAGTTCATTCAAATAATCACCTGTGCACTCAACCTCACATACCATACTGCCCAGCCCTTTTCAAAAGTGCAACTAAGGGCTGCGCCAAAATCTGGCCTTAAGTATTCTGCCTGGCAGGTGCAAGCAATTTAGGTTAATCAGCCTGGAGAATTCTGGGCAACTGAGTTCTCCTGGAGAGAGCCCTCTGCTGTCTGAAGGCACAGACTCTTACAGACGTCATCATATGAAAAAAAGTACAATGTAGTAAACAGATAAGAGCAGATAAAGAACTAAATCTTAGTCAAAAACAAATAAGCATAGTAAACACCTAACATTATTGAATGACTGATCAATAGAATGAAAGAAGAAGCACTTCATTCTGAGATTATCATATGATCAAAGTATAATGTAGTAAACAGATAAGCGCAGATACTACACTAAAGCTTAGTCAATCAACCATTAACCATAGTAAATACTAGAGTTGGGGTACTCAATCCGGGACTCAGAATCAAGTCCGGACTCGAGTCCAGTTATGAACAAACTCACACTTGTCATGCACTCGAGTTAATTTGTACTTGAACTTGACACGGACACGGACGCGGACATTTTGGACTGTGAATTTTTTCTGAGTACAGTTGAGTCCATGTCATGTGTAACATGAAAAGAAAGATAAAAAATAAATAAATTACAGCATAAAATTAAGATGGCAAGAAATCACGGAATGTCTCCCTGCCTGACCAGGGGGCTTTCTGTTCGCACACACTTGAAACATGTTCACAAAAAGACGCCTCATCATGCAAGTACCGAATTGAGTTCTCTTTAGTGGTTTCTTATGCTTGGACGGTCAAATAAATACACACACATCATGCAGGTCTGGCAGAGTATTCATGCAAACACTGTCAGTTATGACTTAAGTGAATGTAAACAGTTGGGGGGGAAATCGGAGGTGTGTCAATACAGGATATTAGGTTACAAGAACAGAGCTGTGTTCAGAAATGAGTTTGTAAAACTCATAAAAAATAAAAAGCCCCTTTTTGAGTTTTCCCAGGCCAGCCTCCCATCTCCTCATTTCAGGTCCATGTCACATGGTAATTGGTCATACACTCTTCCTGTTTGCACTAGCTATCAAAGCTATTATAGTTTTGGAGGCCTGGTCCAACTTCATATATAGCCCAGGTTTCTCTTCATTTATGCACTTTTTTTTTTTTTTTTTTTTTTAAACCTTTTACTAAAGATTTCTGTGGTTAGTTATATTGCTAAGTTCAACTTTTTTTGTGGTCTTTGCTGTTGCAAAGCTGTATGTGTTTTATGCTTTAACATTAGCAATGGAATGGGTTTTGCTTTTGAACACAACACCAAACAAGCCTTTGTTTTTGCATGTCAGGCTTCAGGTGGACTCTGCTGTAGGAGTTTTTTGGAGTGGAGTCTGGTTGCTCAACTCTCTGTGCTTTGTTTTGCAAAATGATGATTCCGTCAGTTGTGTCACATTGGATTATTTGGTGAATTATGTTGGGTATATTTTCAACACCCATTTCAACCATACAATGCTTACAGGATGTTTTTTTTCCCTCTGGGTTCGTTGATTTAACCTTCTTCCAGCTTAAAGATTGCTCCACCATTTTTTTCCAGGTATGGTAATTCGTATTAACCATTATGTTGAAGAAAGAGACATTGTACTGTTTTGGCAAGTTACTGTTTGGAAATTAAAAATCTGTGCACGAAATGTCTTAATTCTTTTGGTATGTGAAATGGTAAAAGAAGATTTGTTATTAAATAAAAAAAAATGCCCCACTGATGACTTGGTCTACCTATCAAGGAGTTTTGCCAAAAGGACCCAACCAAGCCCTTTTATAATTTCCTGGGCATATTGAAGAAGGTGTGGTGCAAATTGGCACATTAAGGCAGACTTCAAAGCCCCATAGTGCCGACTCTGTGGTTCATCAAACCAACAGACAGGAGTGTGCCCTGTCCCCAAGGCCTGCAGTTTGTGAGGAAGCAGAGGGCACCTCTTTAGAGACTGCTCTTTGAGACAGAATCATGTGCCAATTTATTCAAGGATGGAGAGACACTGGGGAGCTCCTACATCAAAACACCATCCTTCAGTTCTATCAGCAAAGGAGAACAGACCTCCCACTCATGAAGTACAGGTGCCGGGTATCTCAGACACACCAGAGACAGCAGATAAACCTACTACTCAAACAGCAACACTATCAGGAACAGAAGAAGGGCCTACAGGTAAGCCTGCTTCACAGTTCAGGATCTCCAAGGTGGGCTTCCACTTGGAAGGTTGTGCCGAGCATGAGAACTTAAATGAGGCTGCTTCACAGGACAAGGATGTAACCCAGACTGCCATGCTTACACAGTCCCATAATGACCTCAGAGCGATAGCCTCCGAAGTCTGCATTCCTGCAGTTCAGGAGCCTGACAGTGCAGCAAATGCTAAGGATATCAGTCAGATGGTCTTGGCAGAGGAAAATTAATTCCTTCAACCTGAATTACCTTCCACAATCCTGTTTGGGACTCAGGGGGTATGTCAATGGGAATGGAGACTGTTTCACTGTTAATGACAGCAGATATGCAATCTCCTGTAGACAGGTCAGACAGTCCTTTTCCAGGAGAGGTGGAAACTGCAGAGTAGGCAGCAGTAGCTCAAAAATGCCCACTGGACATTCACTGGACTATGGAGTGAAAAAGCCAATAAGACAAGTCCAAATAACACCAGGCACACACAGCATTGCCTTCAACTGTCAGACAATATGGAAAGAAAAAAAAATACACCCAATAGAAATTGTTGTATTTGGTTTTATTTTTTGTTTTATACATATTTGACAAGCAAACATTTGATCCTCTTTGAAACAGTACCTATTAATGAACTTGATGCACTCTATCAAATGACACACAAAATTGACACTTTGTAGTAATTTTCACAATTTAAAAACAAAACAAAAAAAAAAACAATCAGTCATATGGAAAAAGTAAGTACATCCATACATTTATCACACATTCAAATACATAAAATTTAAATCAGGTGTTCAAGATTGGGTGCCAGTGATTAGAAGCTGCTTAGGGAGTGCAGATGGAACCTTATTTATGGAGTCTTATTTATACCTCTCTTATATATAGTGTCTGGTGTTCTCTTTATTATTGAGGTGTTTGGTATCTTCATGGCAAGATCTAAAGAGTTCTGTAAGGTGTTCAGAAAAAAAGGATGTGGGTGAGTCTCACAAGGGATTTAAAAAGATCCCCATTTTTAAAAAAAAAAATATATTATTTCCCTGTAAGGAAAATAATTTACAAATGGGGCAGAATTCAAACAACTGCCAATTCGTTCAGAATTGGCCATCCTAGTAAAGTCAGCCAAAGAGCAGATCATCTGATGTAAAAAGAATTTTCCAGAAACCCCCAAATTTCATCACAGGCTCTGCTAGTAAGTCTCGCAACTGTTGGTGTCAAAGTGCATACTTCTACAATTAGAAAGAGACTGCACAACTTTGACCTGCATGGGAGGCACACCAGGAAAAAGCATTTGCTGTCTAAAAAAAGAACAGAGCAGGACTACAGTTTGCCAATGAGCATATAGGCAAAGACCAGGCCTTTTGGAATAAGGTGCTCTGGACAGATGAATCCAAGATGTTTGGTGTGTTTGGTGGTGACCAAAGGCAGCTTTTCAGGAGAAGCACAGTGGTGGAAATGTTATGGTTTGGGGTTGCTATGCTACATGCAAGAAAATCTTCAAACATCTTTCAACTGAAAGAATATTGCATGCAAGAGTGGTAAAAAAAAAATTCCATCAAGCTGATGTCAGAGACTGGTGGACAATTATACAAAATTCCTGCAAGAAGTTATTTCTGCTAAAGGGGGCAATATTAATTTCTGAGGCCAAGGGTGTACTTACTTTTTCCACAGAAGAATATCATAGCTATTGATATTTCTGTTGAATAAATGATTGAAAAAGCTATTTTATTTTACTATTTTATGTACTTATTTTTTCACATGACTGTAAATGCTGATGGTCTGGAGAACATTCAGGGGTAAAAGACTGTCATCTCTCCATACCTGTTGTTAGGGTGGGATGAGGAATTTAGGAAAGCAACATAGGGAACAATAGAGCAAAATGAGTCAGAAATGGAGTCAAAAGTCAATTGACTTGTGTTGAATGTATATTTATTTGTTACACATCTATCAGTGCATATGCGTATGAATATTTATTTACATATGTGTGAATACACATCCATAACTACAGCGGTGCTTGAAATAATTTTCTATATATCTGCAAAAATATGAACTAAAACAACATCAGATTTTCACACAAGTCCTAAAAGTAGACAAAGAGAACAAATGAGACAAAAATATTATTCTTGGTCATTTATTTATTGAGGAAAATGATCCAATATTACATATCTGTGACTGGCAAAAGTATGCAAACCTCTTGGGTTAGCAGTTAATTTGAAGGTGAAATTAGAGTCAGGTGTTTTCAATCAATGGAATGACAATCAGGTGTGAGTGAGCACCCTGTTTTATGTAAAGAAAAGGGATCTATCGGAATCTAATATGTGGGAGCGATGTTTGTGGAAGTGCATGAACAAAGGATCATGGCATGAACAAAGGATATTTCTGAGGACCTCAGAAAAAGGTTGTTGATGCTCATCAGGCTGGAAAAGTTATAAAACCATCTCTAAAGATTTTGGACTACACCAATCCACAGTCAGACAGATTATGTACAAAGAGAGGAAAGTCAAGGCCATTGGTACCCTATCTAGGAGTGGGGGCCAACAAAGATCACTCCAAGAGAAAGAATTGAAATAGCCTGCAAGGTCACAAAGGAACCCAGGGAAACATCTAAGCAACTAAAGGCCTCTTTCACATTGCTAATGTTAATGTTCATAAGATAAGATAAGATATGATACGATAAACTTTATTGATCCCACATTGGGGAAATTCCCTCATTTCAACAGCTCAGTTACACAGAAAACAGATAGGAAAGAATATGCATTAAATAGGAGTAGAATTGGAAAAAAAATGTCTAAATTATATATACAATAGGGATAGAAAAATAAGAATAAAAGTGGTAAAAAATAATAATAATGGTAATATGGACACTTTGAACACCTCAATGTATGTACAGATGAATACAAATATGAATATATACAGATGAGTAACACTTTGTTTATATACATAAATGGATAAATGGATTATTGCACAGTTAACATTAGAGGGTGAGCAACAAATAATAATAAATGAATAAATGTTCATATTGCATTATTATTGTGAATGTATAGGTTGATGATGCAAAACAGCTAATAGTGCTACATTATGTTGTTTTTTGTATTAAAGCGTCTGACCACTTTAAGTATAAAGGACATCTGGTAGACCAGGACAGAGCTAGTCCTCTTAACCAATTTGTTAAGACGTTTCCTGTCCCGCTCTGTGCTCCCAACTCCCCAGGAAACTACTGCATAGAAGATAGCAGATGTTACCACAGAGTCATAGAAAGATTTTAGCAGGGTCCTGCACACACCAAAAGACCTCAGTCTCCTCAGCAGGTGGAGACAACTTTGGCCCTTTTTATACAGGACATCTGTGTTTATGGACCAGTCCAATTTATTGTTTAGGTGAACACCCAGGAATGTATATGTCTACACCCTGTCAACACCCTGGATTCTCACCGGCATAGACTGGGGTGGCCTCCTGCAGAGGTTGACTACTACTGTATCTCCTTTGTCTTGCTGGCATTGAGGCAGAGGTGGTTTAATTCACACCAGTTGACAAAGTCAACGATGACCTCCCGGGATTCCTGATCATTCTCCTCTGATACTTGTCCAACAATGACTATCATAGGACGTCTGCATGTGGCAACTGCTAGTGTTATGCCCGAAGTCCGCTCTGTAGAGAAAGGGAGCGAGCACTGTACCCTGTGGTGCTCCTGTGCTGCTAACCACCACATCAGACATACAGTCCTGGAGCCTTAAATACTGTGAGATAGTGAGATAGTTGATGATCCATGCAGCCAGATGGCAGTTAACTCCAGCTCTCAAAAGCTTCCCCCTAAGTAGTGATGGCTGAATTTTATTGAAAGCACTGGGGGAAAAAAACCCCTGATCCTCACAATGCTCCCAGTATTCTCCAGGTGTAGAAGTGATCTGTGCATCAGATAAATAATGGCGTCATCAACCCCAATGCCTGATCGGTAAGGGAACTGTAGTGGGTCTAGCTCTGAGCTCATTAGGGTCCACAGGAAATAAATAAATAAATAAATAGATGTTCAAGTTGAGCAATTGTACAAAATGGAACAGGGGTCAATCGTAAAGGTTTCAGATGTACTTAATGGAAAAAGGGAGGGAACCTAATAGGTTTTTAATACAAAGTAGGGTTAGAAGAAGGAGAAAAAAAGTAGTAAAAAAAAAACAGTCACTTAAAAAAAATAATAATAACTTAATTGTACAAAATGGAACAGGTGTCAGTTGTAAAGGTTTCAGACGTACTTAATGAAAAAGGGAGGGGACTTAACAGGTTTTAATACAAATCACAGCCCACATCCAGCTCTAGACCAATCCTACATCTGTAGCTATCAAGGCTATGCAGGTGTTAGGGGCCGGCGCAAGCCAACCTACCCTAGACCGGCTTTGTAGGCCTCCAATGGAGTTTCGAAGGCCTGGGCTGACTTCATGTATAGCTCTGGTTTCTCTTCATTCATGTATAAATCTTTTGCTTTTAACTAAAGATTTCCGTGGAGAAGAATGTTGATGAGTTCAGCTTATTTTTGCGGGCTTACCTGTGGTAAAGCTGTATTTGTTTTTACAGTTTAATATATAAGAGGGAAGGGGTTTGGCTTTGAGATGCAAGGTCAGTTGGGGGTGGAGTCTAGCTGCTCAATCCTCTCTGTACATGGTCCTCAACTGCGTGATAAAGCATGTCGTCTAGGACTGGAGGCTTTGCCAGCTGGTGCTCGTTAGGCCAGAGGCCATAACAGGTTATTGCTTCTCGATCTTTTGGCTAAGATCAAGATGTCAGAAGTAGAGCAGAGTGGGCTGGTCTGAGTGGTGCGGCTGAGAAATTCTGTGAGAGTGGAGCTTCAGAAAGATGTAAGTCTAGCAGAGAGGTCAAGATTCAAGGTGGAACATCTGGTGAAGGAAATATTGCAAGGGCTAATGAAACAGCAGACCACATCGGTTCTCTGCTTGCAGGACTTTGCACATGCCGGTTTCATGGATGTAAACTTTGGGGACATGATGTCCTGTTTGGAGTTTGTTGCAACCTGGGAGAGAAATTTGCAGCACCCTGCCCTACAAGGACTAAAGGTAAGAGCCCTTTATATTTTGGTGGATGTACCTGTGACAGTGCACATGCACAACCCCTTTGTGGAGTAGAGCGACATCAGGCATTTTCTACAGAGATTTTGTTTGAAGGTGGAGGGGGGACAGAAAATCTGTATTGCCTTCGGGATTTGGACTGGAAGGAGGAAATACCTGGTGCGTTTCCGGCCAGAGTCAACAGCTCCTGGTGGGGTTGTACAGCCTCCAGGGTCTTTTGCCATCAGGCCTCGTAGAGGTTTCCTCTATTATCCCGGGCAGCCAGTAAACTGCCAGAAATGTGGAACAGCTGGACACACAAAATCTACCTGCAACAGCAGCAAGTGTCGCTTCTGTGGCTCTCAATAGCACAGGTCAGTGGATTGCAGTGCCCCCAAAAAGTGCAACCTTTGTGGAGCAGAAGGCTACAGGGGCTGTGCTTTGAGGAAGAAAACTTTTGCAGATCTCTTCTCCCTGGATGACATGCAGGGTAGAGTTGGGAAAAGCCCCGGCATGAAGTCAAGGAAGCCCCCTCCAGATGCAGGGGAACATCCAGAGTTACTGGGGGCAGAGAAAGAGGGTGGAAAAAGTCTTCCAAGCTCCCAAGTAGGCTCCCAAGTAGGCTCCACAGAGCCATGTAGAGAAGGCCAGGCGGAAAGGGTAAAAAGCCAGCTGGGACTCGGACCAGGAGAAGGGTGAGGAGGAAAGGAGGCAAAAGCTTGGAGCCACAGAGAGGAAAGGAGAAGAAGGTCAGGAAATGGAGGGAGGAGGGGGGAACGGGGGCAGTTGGGGGGCAGTTGGGGGGCAGTTAGAGGGCGGGCCCAGAATGTCTGGCCCAGAGCAGTCCCTAAAGAGGGGTCGCGGGCTCAGATTGGGGGTCAGGGGGATGCTGCTGAGCAGTGGGTTTGGGCAAATAACACTGTAGACGGGCCAGCAGAAGCCCCGGAGTGGGCAAAAGGTGCAGCGAAGAGGCCTTTCCCTAGTGACGACAGGGATGCCGAGCTAGGGAGGAAGTTCCGCTTCCAAGAGACAAAGCCTTACAATGACTGAGAGGGTACGGGGGATCCCGAGTCTTCAACGGAAATGGAGGAGCAGGAGTATTCCCCACTAGAAGGAGGCTCTCTGTCACCTCCTGCTCCCTTCCCTGAATGGGATGAGGAGGGGCTCAGAAAGACTATGGGGATGTAGGTGGCAGGCAGAGGGAGGGGGATCCCCCTGCAAAGGACAGAATGTAAGGCTGTTTTCAGGTCTTGTTGTTTAAAATTGGAAAGTAATTATTAAAGAACATGAAGATCTGCACTTTAAATGTGAGGGGGCTGAAGAACCCCACAAAGAGGAGAGGGTTGTTTTTGTCCCTAAAGTATGTGGCCTTCGCCATACTGTTTTTGCAAGAATGTCACATGAAAGATAGAGAAGATGTGGTTGCTTTCAAAAAAGACTGGGGAAAAAGAGTTTTCAGAATGGGGCGTAGGTAATGTGAAAGAAGATGGGGTGGGAATTTTGTTTAAAGGGTGGGACACTATAATAGAAGCATCGGTGAGCGTAGTGCTGGGGAGGGCCCTGTATGTCAACTGTAGGTGGCGGGGGGTCGCCCTCAGACTGATAAATGTCTATGCACCTTGCACGGGCGGAGCGTGGGAGGAGTTCTTCAGGGCCCTGGAGCATGTCTGCTTTACCAACAGATTGGTGCTCCTGGGTGGGGACTTCACTGTTTCCCTGGATAGAGCCGTGGCAACAGAGGGGGGTCTGGAGCTGCGGATGCTCTGCAACGCTTTCCACCTTGTTGATGCCAACAGAGTGGCAGGACCAAGCGGGCTCAGTTTCATGTGGAGCAACTCCCAAGGATTTCGGTCTAGGCTTGACTACTTGTTCGTTCCCAGAGGGCAGGAGGTGAGGGAGTTTGTAAATCGTCCGACATGGGCCTTTGACCACAACATTGTTGGGGTCACGGTGGCCCTAAGCGAGCAGAGCAGAGGCTGGAATTTTTGGTGGCTCAACGCAAGCCTGCTGCAGGATAAGGCCTTTTGCGAGGCTTTCTGTGCAGCTTTTAAAGTATGGCGGGCCATGAGGGTAGGGAGGTCCACTTGGGGTGATTGGTGGGAAGGGGTGAAGGCACGCACTGTAGTGTTTTGTAGGGAATGGGCAAAGGAGAAAGCCAGGGGTGAGCGGGAAAACATCCAGGCTGCCTCAGAGGAGTTGCAGAACCTGGGCTCAAAGCACGCATCAGGGAAGTCCACGGCATGGAATCAGTTTGTGGAGACGAAGGTCCAGATTCATGGGTTTTTTGAGAGGCAGGCCAAAGCCTTTGCTATAATGGCAGGGGCGCATGAGATGGTAGAGGGGGAGCACCCATCCAGGTATTTCTTTCAGGCAGTACGGGCAAGCCAGAAGAAGTCTCGTATTGAAGGATTGCTGCATAGAGGCAGGGTAGTGAAAGCCACCACTGCAGATTTTTACGAGACACTTTTTTGCAGCAGGGGCCAGGAAGGGGAAGAGCAAGACAGTGTGCTACAAAACCTCATTACTAAGCTCCCTGAAAGAGAGTGCAAGAGTCTGGAAGCAGACTTGTCACTCCAAGAGATTGAGGAGGCCATGCGTTCATTGATACATGGTTCAGCGCCAGGGCTAGATGGGCTGCCAGTGGAGTTTTACTCTGCCTTTTGGGAAATAATAGGCCAGACTTGCTGGCAGTATATCGGGAATGGGTAGAGCAGGGACTTCTCACCCCCTCATTGAGCATGGGGTGCATTTCGCTGCTGTATAAGAAGGGGGATCAGACCGATCTGGCAAATTGGCATCCTATTACACTCCTTATGGCAAATTACAAAATTCTGGCAAGGGCCATCACTTTGAGGGTGGAAAAAGTGATGAGTCTCATCATGCACATGGACCGGACACCCCAAGTGCTTGGGGTGGCTACCCAGTATGCCCAGATAGAATAAAGATTTTAGATATTAATTTCTTCCATTCAGCCAGCAGTGCCAGGTGTGCTGAAGAAGGTTCAGCAGCGCTTGCCCTATGGGAAACAAGAAGGCTATCAATCAATGGCCGAGCTCATGTCATAAAAATGGACATCTTGTCCAGGCTGATCCATACAGCCAATGTTTTTCCATGCCCACCTGTGGGGAGGGTCCAGGTTAGAAAGATCAGTCTTTAATTATATCTGGGAGGGAGGGCAGAGCTGGTGCAGAGAGCTCTAATGTACCAGCCGATAGCAAAAGTGGGAAGGGGGGTTCCTAACCTCCTCGGGAAAATGGTGGCTATGCTGATAGCATTCCATGCAGAGCTAGTTAACCATCCTTTGAATCACCTTGCTTCATGCTTTGCCAGGTACTGGCTGGGCTTCCCCTTGAGGAGCCTAGCTCCTCTAGAGCGGTCAAGCCCATGGACCTTCGAAAGACCATGGCACTATAAGCACATGGCGCAGGTCTTGGACAGAACCCGGGGTGCCTCAAAGGTGGCCTGGTACGTAATCACAGATGCCTCTGTGACCTCTTCATGCACAACCAGAGGGTGCCATCCGCCCGGTCCATTGTAGGCCAAGAGGTCAGTTGGGAGCTTCTTTGGGGAGCTGTTCAGAGGGGGAGAAATGGGGGGAAAACCTGGCAGTGGGTTTCCTGGACACTGTGGCCGGCAGGTTGCCGGAGGAAAGCGTAGCAGCACTGGAGGGGCAAGTTGCTTTGGAAGAGGTAGAGAGTGCCATGCTGTCTCTAAAGACAGGCGTGACCTCCAGCAGGGACGGTTTACCGTTGGAATTTTACCGGACCTTCTGGCCACTGATGGGGCTGGACCTGTTGGCCGTCTATCACAAAGCGGTGGAGTGTGGAGTTCTACCTCCGTCTGCTAGAGAGGGGGACATCACCCTCCTGCATAAAAAGGGTGACAGAGCGGACCTGGCAAATTGGAGGCAGATCACGTTCCTGACGGTGGATTACAAGATCATGGCTAAGCTATTGGTCCTGCTGTGGGAATAAATTTAAGACACAGGAAAACACGAGGGTAACAGAGTATGTAGTTTATTGAGAATCACTATCATACACATATTCTGGGGAGGAAATAGGGCTTGTAGGCAAATAATTTGTAGGTGAGAGGTCATATGATGTTTTTATAGCAAAGCTACTATCATCATCAGAGGAAATAATAAACGGGCCCTCCACAGAAGTTATGGGACGAAACTGAGTTTCAGTTTGAGTGGAAGCGTGAACATAGGTCACCGATGGAATGATACGATAGACGGGAGAATAGGGAGGCCTGGTAGGTGCAGGTGGTGATTAGCAGAGACGTTCCAGCAAAGCTGTAACATCGATGGCCAAATAAGCCAGCTGATGACGTATATATTCGCTCTGGCCACCGAGGCCTGTGGGATTGAGCAGCCGAGAGAGAGAGAGAGAGAGAGAGAGAGAGAGAGTCCATCTGCAGCAGGGCGTTGATTAGCTGGATAAGAGATCAGAGAGAAAGGAAATTAGATAAAACAGTAGTGGTAACACTTAAAATATATTCACATAAATACACGTATAAGCACAGGAAACAGGTATCAATACATGACCTGGATAAAAGCGTGAAAAACACACACCCACAAACTCAAAAATGTTCAAAAGGAGCACACACACACACTTACAAATATGGTCAAAAGAAACGCACACACACACATATAAACTCACAGAATGTATAAAAAACACCAAAAACCATAAACAAACTTAGAATTAGAGAAGAAATACATGTAACATTAAGCAATAATAAAAATCTATCTTACCCATAATGAGGAAGTGATGAAAATACCCAAATTAATTGTTCAGGACAACGAGCGATGAGATGCACACAGCTCAGTTACCGGAAGTGGTTATAGCAGTGGGGCCTTGGACATTGCTTTAAATACCCAAGAAGAAAACATGAAGATAAGGAGATATCCAATGGATGAAAATGTGTTTTAAGGGGATTTTAGAACGAGAAAAACTCATTCTAACCGTATTTGATTTTGAGGACAGTTGGATTTAAGGGGAATTAGAAAAAGACATTAATAAAGCATATTGGGATTCTAAAATAATGAGATAAGTAGACGTAACCTATAAGACTGTATAAAAGGGCATTGAATCTGTGCTTAGATTCAGATCACTTTTGGGATGTCTCATGAGGGGATCTCATGTTTTTTTGAACAATAAACTGGATTTTTGCTTCTCTCATCTATCTTGTTCGTGGCTTCATTTTGATCAGTAAATTGAGGATTAGTGTATTGACTAACTAGAGGAAATTCAGCAACGCAGTCATTTTAGATACGACATTTTGGCGAGCCAGCCAGGAGAG
Source organism: Ictalurus furcatus (assembly GCF_023375685.1). Taxonomy (NCBI): domain Eukaryota; kingdom Metazoa; phylum Chordata; class Actinopteri; order Siluriformes; family Ictaluridae; genus Ictalurus; species Ictalurus furcatus. The sequence continues at coordinate 2,484,879 of NC_071273.1, read as the reverse complement.
TTACAGCTGGCGAATTGATCCCATCCGGTGGAACTTCACCACTCAGTGGACAGCAGATACTGGCCATATAGGAAAAAAGGTAAGCAGACACCTGTTTTATTCAAAGCTCTGCTGTAGTGAACCTGCTGTATGGGAGGGAGAGGCCCTGGGGAGGGGAGAGAGGGGCCGGTCCCCTCTGCACAAGCCTAGAGGTACCTCAAAGATAAATAATTGGATAAAATAACTGAAACCTCTGGGAGAGCAGTGGATGGGAGAAGTCAAATAAATTAAGTTTGGGCCTCTGGTAAAAAAAGAACCAGATGACTACGTGAATGTTTTTAATGTGTACGTCTGTGGTATATGTGCATGAATTATGGAAAGGTTCAGTTGTAATGAATAAGTGAATAAGAAATTCCTGTAATACCGCTGTTGAGACGAGGGTTTGGAACCCCCTCAACAGGGCTGCTTGGAGACAGGAAGCGTGAGGCCTCACTCCCTTGAATACAGCTGCCAAGGTAAGGCAGGGCTGCATGGTGAGGGAAAATATCCTGGGCCCAGGTCTGGGTATCTGCTGAAAAGGGGTAAGAGCAATAAGAGCCAACCCTTTTTCTGAAACCAGACCCAGTGTGTGTATGAGTGTGATGTGTGTGCATAGCAGATGAATGTGTGAGTAAATAAACAAATAAATACCTAACAGAGTGGATATAATGTTGGGTTATTGGGCAAATGGTGAAGACATGAAAACATATTAGATAGTAGAAATAACATGAGGTGTAACTGGACAGTAATGTGTAAAAAGGTGTGGTCATTCTTTTGGAAGGTTATGTGGATTAGTGAATATTGTTGAGCCCCTAGGAAACAAGGCGGTGCTGAGAGGCAGAGGGGAGGAGAGACCTACCGTACCTCTACGCACTGGAAAAGAGAAAAAACAGATAAAGAGCGCGAGAATCATAAAAAACAGACAAAAAGGGAAAAAGGTAAGGGGAGTAAATATTTATAATCACGAACACCAGTCATATGAGCATTGAAGAAGGCTTGGAGGAAATTCACATTATGGTCAGTTCAGACAACACTGTAGTATAATTATTATTGCTATTGCTAGGAGTTGATCGGTTAGTAATCAGGCTATCAGCAGATGAGGTGTGGGTCACGAGGTACAGCCTCAGGAAAATATCTAATTGATATATTTTGGTGATAAGCCACATCATAAGTAACCTAGGAGTAACTAGGGAGTAGGCGTGATTCATAGAGTATGGAGTCTCCAATAGAGATAATAATAAGAAAACATAAAGATGAAAAGTATATAAGGCATTGTTGCAAGAAATGGCATGACAGGACAGCTGGAGAGTTGCAATGGCCAACAGAGAAAACATTTGATGAACGGATGTGCCAAAAAATGATGCAGTGGTTAGCTTGCTAGAATGAAAAGAAAAAGGGAGAAAAAGCCAAGGCCAGGCTAGAGAAAAAGGAGGAGATAGTGGGGTGGTTTGAGCTAGAAGGAAGGACAGATAGGAAAAGGAAAGAACAAGCAAGGAAAGAACAGGAGAAGAAACAGCAGGAGGATGCTAAGTAAATGGAAGTTAAGGAACACAAAGCGAAACTGAAGGAAACTGAGGGGGAGAGTGAAAACTCAGAAAAGGATAGGGAAAAAGGGACAGTGCCACCGTACGGGATGCAGCAGGGACCCAGCATCCCACCGCCATACAACATGCAGTATACTCCCCGACCACCTCCACGCACGGTGGGAATATACCCATCACTGACAAGGCGACATACCACACATCGAAGGATGGGAACCTGCTAGGATGAACATTGCATGGAACATTTGATGGGATGTGCAGGCCACTGGACGTAGAGGAAGCTAGGGGAGACAATGTCTACATCTCACAGAGACAGAGAAGTACACTCTGTACCCGGTATGAACACAAGCACTGAGGACAAAGAGGTGCAAGCATACTGGGAAGAGGCACATCGGTTCTAACATACTAGCACCCCCATATGGGAAACAACCAGCAGGGTGGCTCTCCCGGAGTGTGTACGCCAAGAAGAGGATGGGGAGCTACAAAGACAGGAAGAAAACAGAAAAAGGAAAAAGACCCTCAAAAAAGAAGTGACGGTAGATCCCCCTCCCAAAGTAAGTGAAGGGTTGAAGGATGCGGCAAATGGACAACAAGAACCACACAGGCAGATCGTAATTGTAAGAACTAATGATGCAAATACACAAACAGAACAACTGGACTCACAAATCAACAGAGGCCAGATTGTTCACATGGAAGGGGATGTGACAATAACTGCACTGAGAAACAAGGAAGAGGAATGGTTGAAGACAAGACTAGGGAATCTGGAGGGTTTGGTACAGGAAAAAGGAAGAGAATTCCACCAAGTGAGAGAATTGTCCAGAAGTGCATGCGAGGCTGCTGCGGAAAGTCACAATGTAGGTCACGCACAATTGGATAGTATGCAATTAATAGCGGAAATCAAACAACAGATGGACCACGCCATAAAAGATCAGACGGAATTATTAGAGCTAACTAGACAAAGGTTGCGTGAACTAGAAGGGACTGAGACCTCAGTGGAGGAGGAAGATGAAAGACAGGAAAGAGGGGAAGCTGATATGGACTTTACTAACTTAAATGATGTAAATGCCCAACACAATTTGAGAAGTGGCTCTGGCCAATATGAGATGATGGCATTACGTGACCGAAATTCACTCCAAGCTCCAATTCGATTTACAAATGAGGGCACTAGCTAGAGATCTGCTTCAAGAACCATGCAGAAAGGGAAAAAGAATGGGAACCCTGCCACCTTTTACCCATTGATGATGAAGGGTAAGGCAGTGCAATATGTACCATGGACCTTTATGGACTTAACAGGATTGGTACAGAAACTTCCAAATCTGTGTGATGGAGGTCAAAGGTGGATAACCAAGTTTGAGGGGAAAACAACAGGACAACTGTTGGCCATTGGAGACATAAAAGCCATATTGTGTCAGACTGTGGGCAAAAGTCAAACTGAAGAAATAATGGAGATGGCCGACTTGAAGAAAGAGATGGATGACCCCAGATGTGATCCAATGCCGTTTGGCCTGAGGAGGAATATTGTGTGGGGAGCAATACGAAAAATGTATCCCACAAAGTTAGATCCAGGACAGCTAGAAACTATCAAACTGAAAGAGGAAGAAAATATAATGAAATTTGTGCAAGAGTTTCAGGACAAATGGAGAGACGAGACAGGAGGCAAATGGGACGAGTCCTCTGCCAGTGCAGGACTCTTCAGGATGATGCTAAAGAAGGCCCTACCTGAGGATGTGCAAGAAAAATTAGAAGGCGTAGTGGGACTGAATACAATGGAATGGAGCTCATTCATAGCACATGTAACACATCATGTAGATCAGTACAGGAAAAACAAAAAAGGAAACTAAAGAAGTAGCCGAGGCATTGATGACCCAACTGTACAAGGCACAGCTGGGAGAGATAGTAAGAGCAAAGCAAGAAGAGAAAGAAAAGAAGAAAGAGAGTGCCAAACAAGCTGCGCTGATGGTGACACCACAAGCCACAGCACCTCAGGAACATCCAATAGTGGCCACTGTCCCAGTGGCAGGACCTACACAAGCACAAGTAACATATGCTCCTGTACAGATACCTGCAATGCAGCTGGCACCTGTTGAATACCTGTATGCAGGAAGGCCCTAAGCCCCCCAGAATTACAGATTCCAAAGACTGATGCCTCAGCGCAGAGGCAGAGGGTTCTTTTGTGGAGGTCCAATGCAAGGACCCACCCGACAGAGCATGTCTGCTGAAGGATGTTGGACATGTGGAGACCCAAGTCACCTCAGGAGAAATTGTCCACAGGCAATGGCCAGGTACACATGGGGAGATCAAGTGGATAGGGCTGAGAGGAGAGGTCAGACCCTAGGGCCACAAGCCATGGGACAGGGACGAGGGAACCAATGGATGGAACAATGATGGCAGCCCCCAGTGCCTCCTGGAGGGTCGATGTTTGGCCCCAGTGGAGGGCCAAACCCACAACAGTGTTGAAGAGGCCCAGAGAACTCAGAGGGGGAACTGATGCAGTACATCACCACATTGCACCCGGAACAAGGACCAACAGTACTGGTGTCGGTCGGGAAGGGATTAAAGGTACCTTTCATAATTGATACAGGGGCTACTTATTCAAGCATCGGAAAGAAGTCTCACAGCTCCCCCTCACCCGTAAAGCGATTCAAACTATGGGCTTCTCGGGAAAAATACAGACTTTACGCTTTACAGAGCCTCAGGAACTTACACTCGATGGTGTTACTATACAGACACCCCTGCTATATTCACCAGGGGCACCAGTGAACTTACTAGGCCAAGATGCACTGTGTAAACTAGGGGCAAAAATACAATGTGACCTGACTGGGCTGTGGGTTACCTTTCCAACGCCCATAGCTACACAGTACTTGCTCTTCCAAGAACAAGACACGACTCCACCAGTTACTGACAAAATGTACTGGTTGGAAGTGGAGGACATGGAGAAATCAAAATTATGGGAGAAGTTTGAAGAATGGAAACTCTGGCTGAAGTATATGCGCCCGGACTGCCATGAAACACCAACTCAATTACACTGTACAATCAAGTATGACAAGGGAGGACAGGATGAGGAGTTTGCCCAGTTGTGGGAAGAACTCGAAGAAGGATGTAAAGTAGCAGTAAAGACTTTGGATGTAATAAGTGGGCCCCAAGGTATAGCAGCCATGGTACAACTGCCAGAAAGACTGAAAAATTGGTACCAGGTGGAGGATGCAGTCCCCCATGTCTCTCTTATGGTCGCAAATAAGTTTGAACCTAAAATTTTAGGACCACTGGTTAAGCAGGCTAGGGAAGTGAGGGAATGGAAACCAATTGAGAACCCATACTTACACAGGTCACCTGATGGGCAGTTCATACGAATCTCTGTAACAGCAGTAGACCCAATGGTAGCAACATGCGTTGTGATTCATAAGGTAGCTGCAGGGCAAATGCAGATGGTAATGGTAGAGGAATGAAAAGATCCAGATGAGGAAGAACTGCTAAGAAAAGTGTCAGAAAAGTTATGGACAAAGCACCCAACAGATGTAGGGTTAGTTGAATCAGGAGTGCTAGCAAAGATAAAAGTCAAAGGGAACATTCGCCTTCCATATCAAAAACAACACCCGTTGTCCTCACAAGCCAGGGAAGGTATAAGACCAACCATACTAGGGTTAATCGAAGCAGGTGTATTGATTCCCACCTGGAGCCCTTGCAACACTCCAATCTTTCCTGTCAAGGAGCCTGATTCAGATAAATGGAGGTTGGTGCATGATTTGAGAACTATAAATCAAATAGTGATACCTGAAACGCCAAATGTTCCAGACCCGCACACATTGTTATCAAACATACCTGAGGGAACAAAGTGGTATACAGTAATTGATCTGTGCTCTGCATTTTTTAGTGTACCTCTCCACCCAGATTCACAACATCTATTCGTGTTCACTTATGCTGGAAAACAAAACACATATACAAGACTTCCTCAGGGATATTGTGAAAGCCCCTCTATATTCAACCAGGTTCTAGCTCGTGACCTTGACACTCTGAATTGTCGTAGTACCTTGTTGCAATACGTGGAAGACCTCTTACTCTGTAGCCCGACCAAAGAACAACGTCAGGAAGACTCGGTAAAGGTGTTAACTATGCTAGCCGAAAACGGCCACAAAGTGAGTAGAGAAAAACCAGTTTTGTAAACCTAAAGTAGAGTACTTGGGACGTGTCCTAGAAGGGTCAAGCCGCAAAATTTCGCCTAAGCACGTGGAAGCAATTAGGAAAGCACCCCAACTGCAAACCATATGACAAATGTTAGCATTCTTAGGAATGGCAGGTTTTAGCCGACCATGGGTCTGTGACTTTACGCTAATAGTTCAACCTCTCCATGATTTAATCAAAAGCGCAGACCAAACACAGCCAAATGCTCCTCTTACCTGGACCCCTGAGGCGTTAGCTGCATTTGAATCACTCAAAGCCACATTGATGTCAGCACCTGCATTGGCAAACCCTGATTATGGTAAACCCTTTCACTTGTATATTTCAGAAAAACGGGGCTTTGCATCCGCTGTATTGACACAACAGCAACAAGGTGTAGGTAAACAACCTATAGCGTACTCCAGTACCGCATTGGATAACGTTGAGAAGGGAATGCCACCATGTTATTGTGTCTTGGCGGCTGCTGCATTTGCATATCAAAAGGCATCCTCCATTATGATGGGGCATCCTGTCACGCTGTACACAACACATGCATTGCATGCATTATTGACCAGTCAATCTTTTGCTATTACCAACTCACGACGCATAGGGTACGATGTCATTCTGTCGGCCCCAGAGTTAACCATAGAAAGGTGTAACACAGTAAACCCCCTGAGAAAATGGTTACTCCACAAGACGGGTTGCCCCATGAATGCCTGTCCGAATCAGAAAAATTCCTAAAAGTGCGAGCCGACTTAGAGAATCAGCCTTTGTCAAAAGCACAACGTGTTCTTTGTAGATGGGTCGTGCTTTCGAGCTGATACAGGGAATAAAGCTGGGTTTGCTGTCGTAGAGGCTAGGGTGGATCCTCTTTCGTTTAAAACAGTAATGGAGGTCTCTTTACCCCAACCCTGCTCAGCACAATTGGTAGAAATAAGTGCGTGTTGACTGCTGCGTGTGAACTAGGAAGTGGTAAAAGCTGTACAATTTATACTGATTCAGCATATGCATATGGAGTATGTCATATATTTGGGCCTATATGGGCACAGAGAGGATTTCAGAGGGCAGATGGGTCCACAATTACTCATGGAGCAGCTATATCAGATTTGTTGTATACTATGACCTTGCCAGCCGACCTAGCGATTGTGAAATGTCAGGCTCACAAGAGTGATGGTAATTTTGTTACTAGGGGTAACATGGCAGCAGATGAGGCAGCAAAGAAAGCTGCTTTAGGAACATCACCAATGCTGGCCTTGATAAACCTGGAGGAGGAAGAGGTCCAACACCCGCAAGAGGATAATGTGGAACAAATCGTGGAAATACAAAAAGAGGCCAGTGAGGCAGAAATAGCTAAATGGATAGCTAGAGGAGCAAAGAAAGAACGAGGCACAGGGCTGTGGCGGAGTGTAGAAGGCTTGTGTGTGGCCCGACTGAGTCTCTTACCGCTTCTCATAAAGGATGCACATGGGGTGGACCATGCTAATAGAGGAGAAACCTTGAGGAAAATCAGGGAGGTTTGGTGGTCCCCCTACTTAGCTAGCATGATTAATAAGGCACTAAATCAATGCGAGACATGCATAAGACACAATATCCACAAGAACTTCACAGCCCCTATAGGGCACATTCCAGAACCAAAGGGTCCATTCAGGCACATAATAATGGACTTTGTGGATATGGGCAGTGACAATCGGAAGGAGGATAAGAGATACATATTGGTGGTGACAGACCGCATTCAGTCATTGGGTAGAGGCAGTTGCAACAGCCAATCAAGAGGCATTAAGAGTGGCTAAGTTTCTGTGTAGGGAAGTTATTCCACGGTTTGGAGTTCCGGATTTCATCAGCTCAGACAATGCTCCGCATTTTGTTAATCAGGTTATAAAGGCTGTAGCCAAGGCTTTGTGTATGGAGCATAAGCTGGGGTGTGTGTATCATCCACAGTCACAGGGAATGGTGGAAAGGGCTAATGGAATAATAAAAAACAAGGTTACAAAGATCTGTGAAAGCTCCCGGCTTACCTGGGTTCAAGCATTGCCACTAGCCCTAATGAAAATGCGGTCCCAGACTAACCGTACTACTCATCTAAACTCACACGAGATGTTGATGGGCCGCCCTATGCCTATGGCATTTACTCGGGGTCCCTACAAGGGCCCACCTCTTGAACAACTAGAGGGCAAAATGCAGGAATATGTGCTCCACCTAACCCAAATCCACAGGCATTTGTATTCGAGGTGCACGAGGCAATCCATGGTGAAGACGTCACCACACCTGAAAGACTTGTGGAACCAGGGGACTACGTGTACATACGCACATTCAAACGCACTTCAACGACCCTCGAAGGGAAGGACCATTCAAGGTGGTTGCAGCAACCCCAACTGCAGTAAAAGTTCAAGGTAAGGAGCATTGGTACCACCTAAATCACTGCAGCCGTGGGACAGGAAAAGGCAGTCTTTTGCGCCCTATTGAGGAAGGGGAAGATAGGCTACAGCATCCTACTCAAGGAGGGAAAGGGAGACTACTGCATCCCACCGGAAAAGCAGACAACACATGCTCTGTAGATAATCAAGAAGACCTAGACTTCACAAGCGACAGTGATCCAGATGACCCCCAGGCGGGTCCATCCCACAGAACACGTGGACAAGTTAAAAGGAGGGGAGAGCGCAGAGCACGCCGCCAGGCAGCAAGTGACCCCGACACTGCTACCACCAGGTGTACTTGTAGAACTCCAGAACACGGACCAGGCGAAGACTTACGGGTAGTACCAGATGTGGCTGACATACCACCTGAGGAAGTCCCTGCACCTCCAGCCCCTAGTCCAGACCCAGACCAGTTTCCTGAAGCCCCTTTCATACTTGACGACGAGAGAGGGGAGGGAGTGCTGCAGTTGTTAGAGAATGATCGTCACCCATACGAGCAGCTACTGGGGACACTATATCTACAGGATCTGAGAGATCTCGACATCCTTGCTTATCCCATATAAACCAGCAAATTCTACAGCTCCTTTCACCTGAATTTGCAGTTCCGTTTCCACAGGTAGCTCATGCAGTTGGACCAGATGTCGTTCCCCAAGCTGGCCCTGAGGCAGTTGGACCAGTTTTCGTTCCCCAAGCTGGCCCCGAGGCCATACCCCCGGATGCGGCTGAACCGCACCAGCCATCACATTAAAATCAGGGTGCTTCTTGCGGCCATCGTTGTAATAAGTACTGTCGGAAAGACCACGCTTATTATTATTATTATTATTATTATTATTATTATTATTATTATTATTATTATTCTAGGTGGTACTAAGGTCCAGAAAATAGTACCCATGACTGAAACTTCATTGCACCACACTACCGTCGGAAACAGTAGCACAATCTTTCATTTGCGGGTGCCTAGCGCTGGGCAGGCTAATGCTGTAATCCCTTGCAGATCATGCAGACACACTAATGGCCTGCCCATACCAATGAGCCCAACTACTCCTGCTAATATAGACCGTAGATGTGCCTTAGCTTTGCTTAAATTGGCCCAGGGTGCACAGTTGCTTAGAGCAGACACCAACTATACCATCCTTTACAAAATGTGGAGCATGCAGCGCTCCTTGTTAAGAGGTACAAACCGGCAGCCACCTGGGACTGATTTTTTGCATCAGAGAGCAGGCATGCTACAATCTGTCCAATTGGTTGCGCAAGTAGGTCCATTAAAGATCACCGGTCACCCAAAGTTGTTTCATTGCTCAGCGGACACCTTCAGAGTCAGTATTATTACCCAGGCAAATGGTATTACTCGCATTAGGGGACTGAAAACAATATCGCACCTCTACTTTTCTTTTCGTTGTAACCAGACAGCATGCAGTGATCAACCCCAAACCGTTAAAGTCGAAAGGACCACCGCCGCCCAAATGGTAAAGCTGCAGAGATGTAGCTTTTATAAGGAGGCTACCCGCCCTCGCAGCAATTTGTATTTGAATTGGATGTTTCATACAGCTCGCACAGTTACCAATCACACCTGTCTGGTATGTCATGAGCGTAGTGCTCGACCCCCTCTCATGCCACCTTTGGGAAATTTGGATGAATGTTTGGTAGAACCTTACAATGAACATTACTTGTGTCCTACCATCTGCCTGTTGGGGGCAGCGTCCTTCAGCTATGGCCCAGCTTGGATGCGCAGTGTGAGCCAGAGCTGTGACTTCCACCCAGTGAGTACTCCTCTCGATGCTTCTATTCCCGTATATGTTGGATTCCCATCCACCTTTCCTCTCTGTGTTTGCTCTGAGGAAGGCCTTGATTTTGTGGGCAACATATCTAGCGACTGTATTCACATTAAGCCAGCCCTTGTGCCTATGGTGTCCACCCGCACCCTCTGTGCCAGGATGGCCTCCAAATTTTGGGGGTGGTCGTCTGGAGAAAGGGACCACCTTTGAGGAAGACACAAGCCAGGGCCGAGAGACGGGGCAGAATGGAGTACTGGCGGTGAATTCCGACCTGCTGGCAGGCCTCAATCATCTAGCCTTAGTTTTCCCCATTCCATTTGTAACGGGGAGATGTGTAGAGCACACCCTATTTATGTTTATCTGGTGGGAGAAAGGTGGCCAGAATAAGAATTTATATGGAGCGGTAGAAAGGGGGAAGAGGATTGGTTTGCGCCCCCTTTAAGACCATGGAGATGTATGTGGCATTTCACGGAAAGTTGTTTGGTGAGACAGAAGGCCACGTGACATCCTGGTTCGCAAGGTTCTGGCTAGGTTTTACCCTGCAAACAGTGGACGCCTGGAAGGGAATGTTGCCAGGGTCGGATGACTGCCCATGGCATTACCGGAAGGTGGCAGACTTTGTCCGTAGCCAGCCCTGGAGTTTGGTGGATAGCCTCTTGTTAGACCATAGGAGGCTGTATAAAAGTTGGAGAGACCGCTGCACGGCACGAACTGGCGAGTCCCTTCCCAGGGTGCCAGTCGTAGAGTAGGCAGCTATGCAGCCCACGTGGCTAGATGGGGCCAGCAAAGATCTGCATTGGCCGTGGGCTTTGGGACGTCTCCCGGTAAGAGAACGGCTATACTGGCATGGCTCAAGCCGCACACCTCTGTGCCTGATTGGATGCGGACACATTGTGGTCATGTCCTGTTGCAGTCAGTTTCTGGCAACGTGTTGCAGCGTGGTGGTCAGCAGGTATACACGTGACCTCGTTCTGTAGGGCAGGGCCTTGCAGCACATGGGACCAGAGGTTGTGAGGCCTTGGCAAGCAGTCTCAGCGGCAAAGTGCGTTTTGTGGGGCGCAAAGAAAGAATGTTTCTATGAATGTGAATGAGTCTGTCTGCGTGTGTCTGCCGGGGTAGCTTGTTCGACATGTTCAGGGCCAGGATTAGGAAATTGAGGAGAGATGAGGAGAGGGCAGTAGGTTTGCAAGGGTAGGAGGTGGGATAGCAGTTTAAATAGAGTGGGTGGGGAAAAGGGAGGAGGGCATAGCAGTGTGGGATTTAGAGCCTAGTATCTTTTCCTTTCTTTGTTTTGTTGTCTTATTTGTTTTGTTTGGGGATCCATTCTGGGTCTAAAGATGCTCATATTTTGTTTCTAAGTGGGAGGCCTTTCATTTGTGGAACGGTTTGCGGGCTGTGGCAGAAGCCTTTTTTACATTTTGAGTAATTTAAATGGTGTAAGACCAAACATTGTAAAGGGGGTGTTTTGATATGGGACTTGTCTAAAGCGCATGGGGTTTCTTTATTTGCTAAGACGGTATTTGATGGGTTTTTTTGTATTCAAGTTTTTGGAAAGTTTTCAGTTTGGGCTTTCCATGTGTTTTTTTTTTTTATATTGGCAGACCTGTGAATGTGATGGCAAACTTGCAGATGTGTTTTGTAATAAAAAAAAAAAATCTGCTCTTATCAGTTTAGTACCTGATACGTCCTCCATTCGAGGACGTTATATTAAGCGGATTTTTAGAGTAAGGAGCTGGAAGAGGGGCTTGCTCCGTCCGTTCCATGCATCAACCTGGTATTGCAGTACCTCCAGGAACGGTGCACCTTTTCAAAAGGGTCGAATAAAAGGAGGAAATGCAGGTGTAAGGGGCCAGCGCAAGCTCTTCAGTCACACATAAATCTTTTGCCTTCTACTAAAGATTTCCGTGGAGCGGAACGTTGACAAGTTCAGATAATTTTGTGGGCTTTGCTGTGGCAAAAGTATATTTGTTTTACAGTTTAATATAAGACAGGGAAGGGGTTCGGCTTTGGGATGCAAGATCGGCTGTGGGTGGAGCCTAACTGCTCAATCCTTGCTGCACAAGGTCCTTAAGCACGTGGTAACACACGTCCTCCAGGAGTGTAGGCTTTGCCAGCTGGTGCTCGTTAGGCCAGAGGCCATAATGGGTTATCGCTTCTCGGTCTTTTGGCTAAATCCAATAGTTTGAGACAGACATTGACTCTTTGTCGGCCATTCCTCTCAGCCTTTTCATGGTTTTGGGCAAACTATCCAAAAAAAACATTTGTGTGGACTCTGTGTATTTTTTTCAGTGCCTTTTGGTTAAAGGAACATTAAGCCATTGGACCTGTGTACAGGTAAGTACAAATTTATTAGTTAATTCATTTGTTTTGTTTTTTTTTATAATATTTATTGTCTTTTGGTTTGTGTTTGTTTTAATTATTTATTACAGTTTATTTATTTATTTATGTTTCTAGGCTAGTGGTGCCTCCAAAATGTCGGCTGCTTGTGCTGGCATGAGGAGGCACCACAGCGTACATTTCTTATTTAAAGAGGTGGATGGTAAGCTCCTGGGGATATCACGCCTTGACTTCTCCAGTTAGCTCATCCAAAAATCTCTTAATTTCAAACCCGATGAACTGAACTGTCTAGTGACTCTGCCCCTGAACAAAGGTTATGATGTTAGTTTTACACATCATTGTTTGGTCAAATTTATTCGTCCTTTTCACTTATTAGGCCGAACACAGAAAATGATTTTTTTGCCATTTTCGGCCGAATAATTTCGGTTGCCGAACAATCGGTGCATCCCTTAGTCAAAGTGTTGGATGAGGACGGTATCTGGAATTCCTCCTGGTGGATTCCCGTTAAACAATGGGAAGATGCTGGGGGCTACCAGGGCCTGAGACATCTGCCTTCCATGATTATGTTGGGAGAGAACAGAGGCTACACTCATTATCAAGGAATGCCCAAACTCTGTCACAAGTGTGGGAGAATGGGACATCTAGCTGTAGCATGTCAGGAAGTAATATGTGGGAAGTGTAGAGAAATTGGTCATGTTTTTGAGGAGTGCACCATTGCCAGATGGTGTAATCTGTGTGGGGAGACAAACCACCTCTACAGCGATTGCCCTAAAAGTTTTGCCAACAAACTGAAAGGTAACAAGATGGCCACCCCACCAACTGAGCAACCAAAGCAAACAATGGAGAAGAAGGCGGGCCCTGTGGTTTTGGCGGGAAAGTCAAATTTCCCGTCAGCCGCAGGGTTTCAGCGGGTAAGAGGAAGTGGGGCGGGTCCAGGGGTGGAGTCAGCCAACAAGAGGGAGGAAGCTACCCCCTCCCCAGAAAAGAATGGACAGGAAATGGAGGAAGGGGAAGAGGGGGCAGCTTCCTCCATGCAGATAGTATCCGAAAAAAGTTTAGAATCTGGAGAGAGTGGGATAGACTGTCCACTCCCAAATGCTCAGGTCCAGAAAAGACCTGTGGGATCTCCTCTGGTAACAGGAGAAAAAGCTGAGGGCAGAGCAGCGGCGAGACAGTTCGTCCTCAGAAGATCTGAACCATTTGTGGCCCTCGGAGCCCCCAAATGAGGTTTCCTTCTTGCATTTCCAGCTAAGAACATCGTCGCCAGCGGAGCTGCAAGAGGATGCCTCTGCGGCCCATGTCCTCCTGAACCCAGGCCCACTGGGATAAAGGAAGAGAAAATGTCACAAGAGATATTCTGTCTTTAATAGGTTTTTAATTTTGTCTGTCAAGTTTTTTAATACTGTTGCAGACCTTTTTAACCATACTGCTCATGACCCTCACAATCTCAACAATCAATGTGAGAAGTGTGAGGTCCACCCTGAGTGCACAGAGTGTTTTTTACCTTTTAAAATCTTTTAAGTCTGATGTGTTTTTATTACAAGAGTGTGCTCTGCCCTTTTTATGTAGTTACAGGAATTGGGAAGCCCTGTGGACCCCAGGACCCTCTGTGTGGAGTGGCTCCAATTTCAGACATACAAAGCAGGGGGGTCATTTTAAGAAGCAGAGAGAGAGAGAAAGATTGAGGAAGGGGAAAAGTGTACGAGGTATTTTTTTTTTTTTTTTTTTTTTTTTAAAGATTGTATCAAGGGGAAGTGCAGTTACCACAATAAAAGATGGAGGGAGGGATCTCAAAACAGCAAATGAGATTTTAGGTGGGGTGGAAGAATTTTATGGTAATTTATACAGTGAAAAATATGTACACAAAGATACCTTGGAGGAAGTTTTAGCCTTTTTAGACAACAAGGTCAACAGCAAAGCCGTGCTTTTATCCCAGGATTTTATGGTTTTTGAAATGCAAAATTCTTTAAAAGGTTTTAAAAGGGGGAAATCCCCAGGAATGGATGGACTCCCCCTAGAATTTTATCTGACTTTCTGGGACATTTTAGCACATGACTTACTCACTGATTTTAAAAAATTCGAGACCTTGGACAGACCTCCAGACAGCTTCAGAACAGGGATAGTGTCACTTCTGCACAAAAAAGGTGACAAGACAGACCTCAAAAACTGGAGACCCATCACGCTTTTAAACTTTGATTGTAAGCTTTTTAGCAAAATTTTAGCTGCACATATGTCGACCATTTTAGAGGACGTGATCCAAACCAGATCAAGCATGTGCTGTGCCTGGGAGGAAGGTCACAGACAGCTTATTACTGATTAGAGATGTCATCTGTTACACGAGAGACAGAAATATTCGACTAGTAGTCCTAAATCTAGATTTCGAAAAAAGCATTTGACCGAATCTCGCACCAGTTCCTTCGAGGCACCCTTCTTGCCCCAAGACCTGTGCCATGTGCTCATAGTGCCATGGTCTTTCAAAGGTCCATGGGCTTGTCCGCTCTAGAGGAGCTAGGCTCCTCAAGGGGAAGCCCAGCCAGTACCTGGCAAAGCATGAAGCAAGGTGATTCGGAAGACGGATAACAGCTTTCCACACAGAGCTAATCAGCATGAACACCATTTTCCAGAGGTGGTTAGGAACCCCACTTCCCCCTTTTGCTATTGGCTGGTACATAAGAGCTCTCTGCACCAGCTCTGTTGTCCCTGCCCAGATAAAATGAAAGACTGATCTTTCTAACCTGGACCCCCCGCAAGTGGGCATGGAAATTGGTATTGGCTGTATGGATTAGCCTGGACAAGATGTCCGTTTTCATGACAAGTGCTCGGCCATTGATTGACAGCCTTCAGTTTTCCTATAGGGCAAGGCGCTGCTGTACCTTCTTCAGCACACTGGCCCAATTCCTGGCTCTGCTGGCTGAATGGAAGAAATTAATGCCTAAAATCTTTATTCCATCTGGGCATACTGGGTAACCACCCCAAGCACTTGACCTGCCCCGCCAGGACCTGCACGCCATAACCCTGGACTTCATGGAGTTGACCAAAGCTCCGGAGGCCTGGCAGTAGGACCCCAATGAGGACCCCAATGAGGAAGTCCTCCTCATCTGTTACAAAGAGAGTCAGGTCATCCGCGTAAACAGAGACTAAGGCTCTGCATCCCCCCCCCTCCACCCTGGGGACATGGAACCCTGCCAGACTTTGGTCTGCTCGCAGGCTAGCCACTAGCAGCTCAATTGCCAACACGTATAGCAGCGGGGAGAGCGGACACCCTTGTCTCCCCCCACCCGCCTGCCTTACCGGCCTCGACAGAAAGCCGTTGACGAAAACCCTACTTGCCACCTAATCATAGAACAGCTTCATCACTCAACCTCTTGAGCACAGCAAAAAGGAAAGCATGACTAACCCGGTCAAATGCCTTTTCCTGGTCTAGGCTCAGCAAGGCCAAGGGTTGGCTTTGCTCCATCGCCTTGGTTAAGACATCTCGTATTAGGCATAAATTTAGGGCACATGTCCGGCCCTGCACACCGCACGTCTTGTCCGGGTGGATGATGACTCACCACTTTTCCCACCCTCAAAGCGATGGCCTTTGCCAGGATTTTTTAATCTGCCATAAGGAGTGTAATAGGGTGCCAATTTACCATATCTGTCCGATCCCCCTGCTTATACAGCAGGGAAATGCACCCCATCCTCATTGAGGGTGTGAAAAGTCCCTGCTCAAGCCGCTCCCGATATACCACCAGCATGTCTGGCCCTATTATTTCCCAAAAGGCAGAGTAAAACTCTACTGGCAGCCCATCTAGTCCTGGCGCTGTAGCACCCTGTCTTGCACTTCCCCTTCCTGTCCCCTCTTGAAAAAAGTGTCTCGTAAAAAGCTGCAGCCGCTTCCAAAATTGCAGTGGTGGCTGTCACTACCATGCCTCTCTGCAGCAATCCTTCAATACGAGACATCTTCTGCCTTGCCCGTACTGCCTGAAAGAAATACCTGGATGGGTGCTCCCCCTCTACCGTCTCATGCGCCCCTGCCATTATAGCAAAGGCTTTGGCCCACCTCTCAAAAAACCCACGAATCTGGGCCTACGTCTTCACAAACTGATTCCACGACGTGGACTTCCCTGATGCCAACTTTGAGCCCAGGTTCTGGAACTCCTCTGAGGCAGCCTGGATCTCTTCCCACTGCCCCCTGGCTTTCTCCTTCGCCCATTCCCTAAAGAACACTGCAGTGCGTGCCTTCACCCCGTCGCACCAATCACCCCAAGTGGACCACCCTATCCTCATGGCCCGCCATCCTTTAAAAGTTGCACAGAAAGCCTCACAAAAGGCCTTATCCTGCAGCAGGCTTGCACTGAGCCGCTAGAAATTCCGGCCTCTGCTCTGCTCGCTTAGGGCCACCGTGACCCCAACAATGTTGTGGTCAGTGGCTCATGTGGGATGATTTACAAACTCCCTCACCTCGTGCCCTCTGGGAAGGAATAGGTAGTAGAGCCTAGACCAATATCCTTGGGAGTTGCTCCACGTGAAACTCAGCCCACTTGGTCCTGCCACTCTGTTGGCATTAACCAGGTGGAAAGCGTTGCATGGAGTCCGCAGCTCCAGACTCCCCTCTGTTGCCACGGCTCTATCCAGGGAGACATTGAAGTCCCCACCCAGGAGCACCAGTCTGTTGGTAAAGCAGACGTGCTCTAGGGCCCTGAAGAACTCCCCCGCGCCCCTTCCGTGCAAGGTGCATAGACATTTCAGTCTGAGGGTGACCCCACGCCACCAACAGTTGACACACAGGGCCCTCCCCGGCACTATGCTCACCGATGCTTCTATTATAGCGTCCCACTCTTTAAACAAAATTTCCACCCCATCTTCTTTCACGCTACCTACACCCCACTCTGAAAACCCTTTTCCCAGTTTTTTTTTTTTTTTTTAAAAGCAACCACATCTTCTCTATCTTTTAGGTGACATTCTTGCAAAAACAGAATGTTAAAGGCCACATACTTTAGGGACAAAAACAACCCTCTCCTCTTTGTGGGGTTCTTCAGCCCCCTCACATTTAAAGTGCAGATCTTCATGTTCTTCAGTGATTTGCATTACTTTCCAATTTTAAACAACAAGACCTGAAAACAGCCTTATATTCTGTCCTTTGCGGGGGGGGGTCCCTCTCCCTCTGCCTGCCACCTTCATCCCCGTAGTCTTTCTGAGCCCCACCTCCTCCCATCCAGGGAAAGGGGAAGGAGGTGACAGAGGGCGTCCTTCTAATGGGGAATACTCCTGCTCCTCCATTTCTGTTGAAGACTCAGGATCCCCCATACCCTCTCGGTCGTTGTAATGCTTTGTCCCTTGGAAGCAGATCCTCCTCGCCGGCTCTGCATCCCTGTCCTCACAAGGGAAAGGCCACCTCCCTAGAACTTTTGCCCACTCCGAGGTGTCTGTTGGTCCGTCTACAGTGCTATTCGCCCAAACCCTCCGCTCAGCAGGGCCCCTTGACCCCCAATCTGCTCCCACGACCCCTCTTTGAGGACCACACTGGGCCAGACATGCTGGGCCCGCCCTCCAACTGCCGCCCTCCAACTGCCACAGAGGGAGCTCCCCCCACCCTGTTTCCTGACCTTTTTCTCCTTTCCTGTCATCGCTCTCTGTTGCTCCCAGCTTTTGCCTTCTTTCCCCCGACCCTTCTCCTGGTCTGAGTTCTGTCCCAGTTTTCCCACCCTTTTTCTCTGCCCCCAATAACTCTGGATGTTCCCATGTATCTGGATGGGGCTTCCTTGACTTCATGCCGGGGCTTTTCCCACCTCTACCCTGCTGTCATCCAGGTAGAAGAGGTCTGCAAAAGTTTTCTTTATCAAAACACAGCCGCTATAGAGGTGGTCTTCTCCTCACAAAGGCTGCACTGCAATCCGCTGACCCATGCTCCTGAGAGCCACAGAAGCGACACTTGCTGCTGTTGCAGGCAGATTTTGTGTGTGCAGCTGCTCCACATTTCCAGCAGTTTACTGGCTGCCCGTGATAATACAGGAAACCTCTATGAGGCCCGATGGCAAAAGACCCTGGAGGCTATACGACCCCACCAGGAGCTGTTGATTCTGGCTGGAAACGCACCAGGTATTTCCTCCTTCCAGTCCAAATCCCGAAGGCATTACAGATTTTCTGCCCCCCCCCCACAAAATCTCTGAAGAAAATGCCTGATGTCGCCCTCCTCCACAAAAGGGTTGTACATGTGCATGGTCACAGGCACGTCCTCCCAAATATAAAGGGCTCTTACAAAGCTCTTAGGCTTTGTACGGCAGGGTGCTGCAAATTTCTCTCCCAGGTTGCAACAAACTCCAAACAGGAAGTCATGTCCCCAAAGGTTACATCCATGAAACCGGCATGTGCAAAGTCCTGCAAGCAGAGAACTGATGTGGTCTGTTTCATTACCCCTTGCAATATCTCCATATCCAGGTGCTCCACCTTGAATCTTGACATCTCTGCATAACTTGCATCTTGCTGAAGCTCCACCCTCACAGAATTTCTCAGCCGGGCCTCTCGGACCGGCTCACTCACGTCTACTTCTGACATCTTGATCTTAGCCAAAAGGCCAAAAAGCAATAACCCATTATGGCCTCTGGCCTAATGAGCACCAGCTGGCAAAGCCTCCACTCCTGGACGACATGCGTGACCACGTGCTTGAAGACCTTGTACAGAGAGGATTGAGCAACTAGACTCCACCCCCACCCGACCTTGCATCCCAAAGCCAAACCCGTTCCCTCTCTTACATTGAACAGTAAAACAAATACAGCTTTGCCACAGCAAAGCCCACAAAAATAAGCTGAACTCGTCAACGTTCCTCTCCATGGAAATCTTTAGTAACAGGCAAAAGATTTATGTGTGAATGAAGAGAAAGCCGAGCTATACATGAAGTCAGCCCAGGCCTCTGAAACTCCATCGACGGCCTAGAACGCCAGTCACTTCAGCGATCAGCCCTTGTAAAGATGTCCCTCAGAACCACAGAGGCTGCATTTCTTCGGGGCTCTGCACTCCGCTGTCTTATGCTACCATTTGTCACTTTGTTTTTTTCCTACTTTTTTCACACTTCTTCTAACCCTACTTTGTATTAAAAACCTATTATTGGGTGCCCTCCCTTTTTCATTAAGTACATCTGAAACCTTTACGATTGACCCCTGTTCCATTTTGTACAATTGCTCAACTTAAACATTTATTTATTTATTTATTTATTTATTTATTTATATTCTACAGGACATGTTTTTATTTTCTACAGTTTTTTGTTCAGCAATATATTTTTACATATATGACTGATAAAAACAAGTAAGAAGTTTTATCACATAAATTGTAACATTTTACTGATTCAATTATGAGCTTATTATTATTTTTTTTACGTTTTAATTTATTTATTCATTTTCATATGATTCATTTACATGTAATTTATTTTCATGTGATTCATATTCATGTGATTCATTTTCATGTGATTCATTTACCTTTTCTCTTCTCTCCTCCCTTCCCTTTCCCAAATATTTCATTGAGAAGAAGAAAAAAACAAAAAACAAAACAAACCCCCCAATCCCCCCCCCCCCCCGGCTCATCATGGCTACTCAATAACTGTCGCTGGTTATATAAATATTATAAAACCCAAGAACAGGCACAAAAATTTAAGTGGGAGGTGTCTGTAACTCCATAAAGTATACAATAAAGGGATGCCATTTATAAAATAAATAAATAAATAAATAAAATAAAAAATTAAAAAATAGATGAATTATTTATTTATTTATTTAAGTTGGGAGCGTATACAATACCTGTCTTTGCATTAGAGTATCAGCAACTATAATATATCTACCGTTCACATCAGTGATAACGTTAGTGGACGAAAACTGTAAACCTTTTGTCAATTAAAATAGCGACCCCTCCTACTTTCAAATTAAAGTTCGAGTGGAAGACGTTTCAAATATGTAAAAACCTTAGATCTCTTGATAGGATTACCTCTGACATTCCAACAAATAAATCTTAAAGGCGTGCCTGTCCCAGCCGGAGTGGGACCCCCCCTCCCCCCCAACACACCCAAAGTCTCCATAAAACAAAGGGAGACAGCAGTGTTTCGTGTTTTCCACCAAGAGTTGTCCACAATGTGAAAACAACTCAAAGAGTAAGCCGAACTAACCAACTAAATTACCTAAACAAAAAAAAAAATTCCAGTAAGAGAAGTCCCCTACTGACTTAAAATCTGATAAATAGTCTGCGCACTTTTACCTTTTAAAGACTTGTAACAAATAATATAACACAGTGTAGCATGTAAAGATGAGGAACCAACACTAATAAAATGAAATAAACTCTAACCCAGTCAGAGCATCAAAACAGAGAAGCACATTAATACAGAAGTAAATTTAAGAGGAGTGAGTCCACAAAATCTAGACTAAGTAATGCACCGACAATATCTTCAATAAGAATCCGAATTCTGTAGAGCTGGAAGGCCGAGTGCAAAAAAAGAATAAAAGTGAAAAAAGCTCCACTATATAGGTGATGCAGTTCACCCCGATATCAAGAGTTTTACGTAGTCTCCTGCTTCCTCCGCTGAAATAAAGTCCTTCTGGACACCGTTATATGTAATGCGAAGCCGAGCTGGGTGAAGTATTCCATAGCGAACTCCCTCAATACCACGAAGTTGATGCCGAACCTCGTTAAACGCGGCCCGGGCCCGGGCTGTCTTGGCTGTGTAGTCAGGGAAAAACGGAGATGGTCAAATCCCTCGTTTTAATCTGCTGGATCTCTCTCGCACGGCCTAAAATATCAACACAGTCACTGTGATAGTGGAATCTGCACACAATAGCTCGTGGTCGTTCACCAGGCTTGGGCTTCGGCTGAAGGGTCCGGTGGGACCGGTCCAGAACCGGCTCCTTCTCCAGACCAAACGCCTCCTTTAACAAGGCCGCTACAGCAGCAGTTGTACAGGTGTCAGGGCCCTCTGGAACTCCGACTATCCTAACGTTATTGCGCCGTGACCTCGACTCCAAATCCTCACATTTATTCTCTAATTGAGTCACAGTCGCAGTGAGAGACTCGATAGTAGTCTTCATATGAACTATGTCATCGGTGCAACCGGAGAGCTCGTGCTCCATTTCCCCAACAGTACCTTTCAGTGTTGATATGGTAGCATCGATAGCGACTTTATCACCAGCCTGCTGTGTTTTCACGGCCTGCAGGTCAAGCTGGATAGTAGACAGCGCATCCCTGAACATCGCCTGAAACTCCTTTTTAAAAATATCGGCAATGTCCTTCCTCAGTGAAGCCAGCAACTCAAGCTTGAGTGCGGTGAAATCAGGGTCACAGCTCGGGGACGCGGATTCAGGGGGAGAAGAGGACTCGCTCACGGTGCGCTCACTAGGTCTCAGTCGTGTCTGAATGCTACCACGGGTTTTCGTGTTCTTTCCAGACATCTTAACGTGCCACAAAGTTAAAAATGCAAATGAGGAAACGAAGTAGAATAAGTCAAAATATATTTTATGACCAAAAAGTGCTAATTAATTACAATTTTAATCGAAATCAGCAAGAGCCTCCAACTTCACGTCTTACTCCATCGAACACCGAATTCGAACCGTATTTATTTATTTATTTATCTCCTGTGCCCCTAGTGAGTTCAGAGCTAGACCCTCTACATTTCCCTTACCGACCAGGCACTGGGGTTGATGATGCCATTATTTATCCGATGCACAGATCACTTCTAAACCTGGAGAATACTGGGAGCATTGTGATGATCGGTTTTTTTTTTTTCCAGTGATTTCAATAAAATTCAGCCATCACTACTTAGGGGGAAGCTATTGGGAGCTGGAGTTAATTGCCATCTGGCTGCATGGATCATCAACTATCTCATTGACAGACCACAGTATGTAAGGCTCCAGGACTGTATGTCTGATGTGGTGGTTAGCAGCACGGGAGCACCACAGGGTACAGTGCTCGCTCCGTTTCTCTTCACCCTATACAGAGCGAACTTCAGGCATAGCACTAGCAGTTGCCACATGCAGACGTTCTATGATGATAGTCATTGTTGGACAAGTATCAGAGGAGAATGATCAGGAATCCTGGGAGGTCATCGCTGACTTTGTCAACTGGTGTGAATTAAACCATCTCTGCCTCAATGCCAGCAAGACAAAGGAAATGGTAGTCGACCTCCGCAGGAGGCCACCCCAGTCTATGCTGGTGAGAATCTAGGGTGTTGACAGGGTGTAGACGTATACATTCCTGGGTGTTCACCTAAACAATAAATTGGACTGGTCCATAAACACAGATGTCCTGTATAAAAAGGGCCAAAATTGTCTCCACCTGCTGAGGAGACTGAGGTCTTCTGGTGTGTGCAGGACCCTGCTAAAATCTTTCTATGACACTGTGGTAACATGTGCTATCGTCTATGCAGTAGTTTCCTGGGGAGTTGGGAGCACAGAGAGGGACAGGAAACTTCTTAACAAACTGGTTAAGAGGGCTAGCTCTGTCCTGGTCTACCGCAGGTCCTTCATCCCTATAGCGGTCAGACTCTTTAATGCAAAAAACAACATAATGTAGCACTATTAGCTGTTTTGCATCATCAACCTATACATTCACAATAATTCTGCAATATGAACATTTATTCATTTATTATTATTTGTTGCTCACCCTCTAATGTTATCTGTGCAACAATCCATTTATGTATATTAACAAAGTGTTACTCATCTGTATATATTCATATTTGTATTCATCTGTACATACATTGAGGTGTTCAAAGTGTACATATTACCATTATTATTATTTTGACTACTTTTATTCTTATTTTTCTATTCCTATTGTGTATATATATATATATATATATATATATATATATATATATATATATATATATATATATATATATATATATATATATATAGTTTTAGAATTTTTTTTCAATTCTATTCCTATGTAATGCGTATTCTTTCCTATCTGTTTTTTGTGTTACTGAGCTGCTGTAATGAGGGAATTTCCCCAGTGTGGGATTAATAAAGTTTATCGTATCTTATCTTATAAACATTAACATTAGCCAATGTTAGAGAGGCCTTTAGTTGCTTAGATGTTTCCCTGGGTTCCTTTGTGACTTTGCAGACTATTACAATTCTTTCTCTTGAAATGATCTTTGTTGGCCCCCACTCCTAGAGAGGGTACCAATGGCCTTGACTTTCCTCTATTTGTACATAATCTGTTTGTCTGTGGATTGGTGTAGTCCAAAATCTTTAGAGATGGTTTTGTAACTTTTCCAGCCTGATGAGCATCAACAACCTTTTTTCTGAGGTCCTCAAAAATATCCTTTGTTCATTCCATGATCATTTGTTCATGCACTTCCATAAACATCACTCCCATACATTAGCTTCCTATAGATCCCTTTTCTTTACATAAAACAGGGTGCTCACTCACACCTGATTGTCACCTGAAATGATGAGATGGGAGGCTGGCTTGGGATAACTCAAAAAGGGGCTTTTTACTTTTTAAGGTCTGATGGTTTTTCTCTTAATTCTCATACAGTGTAATTTCACACTGAGGGTGGGAAAAGTTCTCAAGAGTATTTCTATCACACTGTACTGTGTCGTCCAGTTCGAGTTGACATTTCAATTATTTGATGCTTCTCCCCACACAGTTACATAGGCTGAGAAAGAGCACAGAGTAGTTACATTTAGCAGTATGTCATCATAACAAGCTGCATCATTTATTATTGCTTTTAATCTGTCTATGAATGACAACAAACTAATTTCTGAACACAGCTCTGTTCTTGTAACCTAATGCACAGATCCAGTATCCAATACACACATCCGATTTCCCCCCCAACTGTTTACATTCACTTAAGACATAACTGACAGTGTTTGCATGAATACTCAGCCAGACCTGCATGATGTGTGTGTGTATTTATTTGACGTTCCAAGCATAAGAAACCGCTAAAGAGAACTCAATTCAGTACTAGCATGATGAGGCAGCATTCTGTGCACGAGTTTCAAGTGTGTGCGAACAGAAAGTCCCCTGGTCAGGCAGGGAAACGTTCCTTAATTTCTTGCCATCTTAATTTTATGCTGTAATTTATTTTTTAAATCTTTTTTTCAGGTTACACATGACATGGACTCGACTGTACTCAGAAAAATTTCACAGTCCAAAATGTCCGCGTCATGTCAAGTTCAAGTACAAATTAACTCGAGTGCATGACAAGTGTGAGTTTGTTCATAACTGGACTCGAGTCCGGACTCGAGTCTGAGTCTCGGATTGAGTACCCCAACTCTACTATTTACTATGGTTAATGGTTGATTGACTAAGCTTTAGTGTAGTATCTGCTCTTATCTGTTTACTACATTATACTTTGATCATATGATAATCTCATAATGAAGTGTTGTTTCTTTCATTCTATTGATCAGTCATTCAATAATGTTAGGTGTTCACTATGCTTATTTGTTTTTTACTAAGATTTAGTTCTTTATCTGCTCTTATCTGTTTACTACATTGTACTTTTTCATATGATGATGTCTGTAAGAGGCTGTGCCATCAGACAGCAGAGGGCAGATGTCCAGGAGAACTCAGTTGCCCAGAATTCTCCAGGCTGATTAACCTAAATTGCTTGCACCTGCCAGGCAGAATACTTAAGGCCAGATTTTGGCGCAGCCCTTAGTTGCCCTTTTGAAAAGGGGTGGGCAGTATGATATGTGAGGTTGATTGCACAGGTGATTATTTGAATGAACTATTTCCTGGTAGCTTGAACCACTCTGGTAATTTTCCTCAGAGTTCTATCATCAACTCTGCTTTTTGTCAAACCAAATTAGAGCTTCCCCAGAAGATGAGCAGTTTCTGAAATACACAGACCTGCCCATCTGGCACAAACAACCATGCCACAATACCTAGTCACCTATCAGAGAAGCTCTTGACTTGTATTTACATGATTTTATAGATTGTGCAACTGCTGCATAATTGGCTGATCTAGATAATTGTATGAATATGCAGGTGTTTCTAATAAAGTGGACAGTAAATGTAAATAAAATGTGTGTCTAAATATAATTAGTGAAATTTGCCCCTGGATAGTTCTGCGTTGCTGATGCCCCTTTACATTTTGAGGTTTTACTGGTCTCTATTTTGTAAAAGATTCATTTGTTCAAAAATGCCATTTTAACCCATACAGGCCTCCCAGTTTTTCGAAGTGCAAACTTCGTGATGTTTTTCAAAATGCACAAACAGACCCAAACGCTTCCTTAAACACGTGTCTTACATTTATGAAAACACTGCTTGCACATTTATTTATAACCAAGCTTTTTATTCTGCAACCGAGTCCACACAGAGCAGTCCTGTAAAAATAGCACATGGATAAGAGCAGATACTACACATGTATCTTAAATACCCATGGAATATAAACACATATAGAAGCCTGTTATTAGGTAATTGTGACTTTCTATGTTCGTTTTCAGAGAATTGCGAGTTAAAGGTTAGCATTTACATGCTTTGTTTGTAGCAATGCTAACGCTCTTGGAGTGTGGGAGCACCGAGTGTAAACTGTAGTTAATAAAATAATAGGTCTCATTCAGTCCATTAGGCACTCTGATGTAAACACTTAGCTACACGGTGTCTTTGCAATTTGTGTACAAATGTGCATTTATAAGTAAACTAGTACAGAAACTGTGCTAAGCGCTAGCTAGCTACAACAGCTAAGCTAGCTGACTCCACTGAATGTTGGCTAGCACATCATTGGATTACCCTTCGCTAATCGGGATCCTGTTATTGGTGCCTATACCTAAAGACACAATTAGTAGTAATAAATAGTTTTAGTTGTATTTCATTTATTGTGGTTTATTAATGTTACTACAAAGCCAGTTGTATTATCATAGCTAGTTGTCTACATTCAGAATGGTTTGGTACAGTGGTTCCCAAACTTTTCCAGGGCAAGGCCCCCTAAATGGCATGAACATTTGACCGAGGCCCCCCTTTTGCAAGATGTCTTTAAAACACATTAAAAATACAGACTTCTGAATATACCGTCCCCCCCCCCCCCCCCGCCTTTTTTTTAAATTAATAATTACATATTTACATTACATTATTGATTCTCTGTGTGTGTGGTTGTCTGAGAGTGAGAAAGAGAAAACATACTAGTGGGAGGGATGGGCTTGGTGGCTCCAACACAGATTGTCAAGCCTGGGCTTTATGTTTGTCAGTGCCATATGCATGTCATTGTCCACATGTAGACGTGCTCTGTGTTTTAAGTATTTTAAAAGTGAAAAAGCCAGACTCACACAAGTAAGTTGTTGCAAAAGGGAGAAGGCATTTCAGAGCTCTCTCAGCCAGGGCAGGATAGTCTTTTCTCACATGCAGCCAGTAGTTAGAAAGGGAAACAGACTCAAATTTCATTTTTAAATCACATGAATTTGTCAAGTCAGTCAGTTCCTCCTGTGCCTTTAAATCGAGACTTGCACCTACACCAGAAGCAAAGGGGTTCCTAATCCAGTTTAGATTCGTGTTTTCAAGGTCAGGGAAATAGTCTCTGAAATATCCCTGTAGGTGCTGAAGGTGGGACTGGATCAGTGGAGAGATGGTGCCCAACTCACCAGATGATAGGAGCTCTTGTTGAAGTAATGGAAACATTTCTGTAATTCCCTCTTGGAGCTTGTTTGACCATAGCACTATCTTCTTCGAAAAAGCACACACTTTGTCTTGCACATGCGATATGTAGGTGTCGCGCCCTTGCATGCTTTGATTCAATACATTTAGGTGGTGGAAAATATCTGACATGTATTCCAGGCTGCATTTGTAAAACGGTCTGCCAGCTGATGCTTTTCACAAGAGAGGAACTCCGCAATCTCCCCCCTCAGTTCATATACGTGGTTCAAAACCGCCCCCCGTGATAACCAATGCATAATGGAATGAAGCAGCAACCCAGCAATCCGTACCCATCTCATTGCAAAGCAAAGTGAACAGTCTGTGTTTCATGGGGTGGGCTTTGATGTAATTCACAACTTGTATAACGTCTTGTAATACATGGTTAAGCTCGTCGTCAATCCTCTTCGTGACGAGAGCCTCACAGTGTAGCATACAGTGTGTGGTAACTGCATTCGGGGCTTTCAGTTTGATACGAGCGGTCACTCCACTGCTCTTCCCGGTCATGGCTGCGGCCCCGTCCGAACACACCCCCACACAACGAGACCATTCAAGTCCATTAGATTCTATGTACTCATCCAAAACTTGGAAAAAATATCTCTCCCAGTGGTCCTACCTTCAGTGGCTTTGCAAAATAGTATTAGTTCAACAAAACATTCCTGGGAAATGAACCTGATGTACACAAGCAGTTGAGCAGCATTAGATACATCCGTGCTCTCATCCAGCTGAAGCGCAAAATATTCGCTGGTTCTCCATTTCACCAATCCGTTGGCTTATGGAATTATCAGAAAGTGGTACTGTGTCGATTTTACAATCAGCATCATCACCAAGCAGTTCTCTTACAATGTCTTTGGTAGCTGGTAAAATCAGATCTTCTCCAATTGTGTGTGGCTTCTTGGCACGAGCTATGTGGTATGACGCCAAAAACGATGCCTTCAGTGCCCTTTCGGGGACAGTAGCTTGCTGCACGAATATGGTCGACTGTCTAGCCAAATTCTCTTCTTTTCGTTTGAAAAAGTCCATTGTCTTTTCGGCCTCTGTTGGGTGCTTTTGTTTCAAATGACGCTGAAGTTTAGAAGGTTTTAAACATTCGTTGGAGAGAATCTCCAGGCAGAGAACACATTTCGGGCACTCACTGCCATTCTTATGTGCTACAGTAAATCCATACTTTATGTATACAGCCTCATACTTGCGAGTTTTATTTGGCCACAAGGTCTTCTTTTTTTGTGCAGCAGAGTTTGGGTCAGCTGGGCTGTTGGTCTTGTCATCAGGGCTTTTTCTTTTTAAAAACTTGTCCATTTCTTTTGAGGTAGATGGTAGCAGTTGCTGGTAGTGTGTGTGTGTGTGTGTGTGTGTGTGTGTGTGTGTGTGTATGTATATTATATATAAAATATATATATATATATATATATATATATATATATTATTTGAAAAAATCATGTATTTATTTATTTTTCACACCAAATTGTTGAGGCCCCCCAGGTGCCCCCTGGCAGCCCCCACTTTGAAAACCTCTGGTTTGGTATATGATGTATTTAATAGTTTATTTTATTTTTCTTTCAGAACAACATTCACAAACAAATATATACAGAGATTTACAAAATGTACCTATTGTTACAATCGTTATACTGCAAAAAGAAATAAACTGAAGTAAAAGAAAAATACAAAAATGAACCAGATACATTGTATTTAATAAAGTGCTGCTGGCAGGATACATTTTTGTAGGCAACCCGAAAGTTAGCATCACCCTGGTTCCCGAAAAAAGCCAATAGGATTTTTGCATTGGCTTTTGGATTAATAAAGAAAATACGTTCTGTGACCAGCAAAAGTTTACTTATTTATTGTTCATCAAGATAATCTTCACATATTAACACAATTTACATGACGTTTGAAGCCTAAATACAATCAGCAGAAGTAAAAAGCTAAATGTAGGCTATAATCAAACTACATCATGGTCACATGACTTCAGTCACCACCACTAAGCCTCTGACAACTCATTCAATCTTTATTTAAATACCACTAAATTGGAAAATAATATAAATTGATCACTGATGCCTTGTGGTGTTTGTTTTTGACACGAGACTGTACTCTGTGTGTGTGTGTGTGTGTGTGTGTGTGTGTGTGTGTGTGTGTATCAATGGCGAGCAGTGACCTCTATAACCGGGTATGCTGTGACGCAACCCACCCCATTTTTCACATGACATAACTAAACACAGTAGATAAATGGTATGGCACCAGTTTAGGACACACTCAAAATCAGAAACGCCAAATAAGAAACACCATGGCAGGTGTCGATTTTAAAGTATTTTCCTACCTTATTTAAACATAAAATTCATTCTCGGATCCTTCTTTGTGAACTCCTCTATAACCTTTTCAAAGAAGCTGTCCGACTTCTTCAGTTGGTGCAGCATCCGCTTTTCAATGGACATCAGAGCAAGGCCACTCAAGCGCCGTGGTCCAGTAGCATTGTGTTGGAAAGTCTTGATCCTTTTCAAAGCAGAACTTGTTCTCTCTACTGATGCAGTAGTAGATGGCACCATTCGAAACAGCTCGCATAGTTTGTTCATGCGTTCCACTGGCCTGCGTAGAAGCACGGCCAAACTGTACAATGTCAACTTGGAGACGTTTCTCTTTCCAAGTTCAGGAGATGCATATAATACTTTCAGCTCGCGGCGCAAAAGGAGATCGTCGAAAAAACATGCATATGTTTCAAAGAGTTGAATGCAGTGTCTGGAAAGGTCTTATCATACTCCACAAATTTAGAAAAGTCCAATTTTTCCAGGGAGGAAAGCCTCCATATGTAAATCAGTGGTGTCTAAAATTAAAAAGATCTTGATATTGTTCCTTTTTGTCAGCACCTTTGTTCCTCTTTGAAGAGTCAAGATGTTTCTCGTTGTCTTTGCAAGTGCTCAGCTGTTTCCTTCATTTCCCTTACACAAAACCCAATGTCAAAAACCTTTGATTGGAGAATGTTGAAAAGCACGTCTGTATGAAAAAAAAAAAAAAACATCAGAAAAGCTCCAAAAGAATAATAAATTTGGGATCTTGAAAATCCCCAGCTGACAATGTATTTTTCGTCCCAGTCCAATGGGTCGTTCACTATGTTGTCAAAGAGCTCTATCGAGGATTCGTGTTTCTCTTTGGCAGTGTTGAAAAAACGAGATGTATAGTTCCATTGTGTAGGTGCAGCTTTGGGAAATCGCCTCTTCGATGTTATCCAAGGCCTGGGTGCACTTTGGAGACTAGGTCGTTCAAATTGCGGGGGGGGGCACCTTGCAGTCTTTCAAAGTGCTGCAAGCTTGTGAAAGCACTAAATTGTGAACATGACCACAGCAATGCACAAAACTTGCACAGGGGCGTTGTTCCTGAACTTTTGCCTGCAAGCCATTTAGTTCATCGGATGTGACTTCCGCGCCATCATATGTTTGGCAGACAAGCTCGGAACCGCATCCCATCCCTACTATGGCAGCAAAAATATGTTCTGCTAAGGCAGCAGCTGATTGGTCAGTGCTGACATCAGAAACCCCACAAATCTTTCTTCTGCAATGCCGTCCTTGGTAACGTACCTCCAAACTGTTGACAGCTTTGCAAAGTTTGAAGCGTCTGTTGTCGCATCCACAAGTACTGCCACAAAGGTGTTCAGTTTTTATGTTGTTTATCAAAACATTTCCCACTGCTTCTAATTTTTTTGCTACTTTTCTGGTGAAAATTTCATGTGAAGAGCCTCATTGGAAATATATTTACTGAAAAAAAATGTTGATGCATCCATTACTTTTTCCCCCCCACTGTATATTCCAAGTGATCTATTTAATTTTTTCAGTGTAATAATTTAATGAATTCTTTCTATATTAAATAGCATTGTTTTTCTTTGTCTCTTCCCTGGAAATATGCTAATTATAATCCACTGATTGATAGTCTATTGCCTTTATTTTGCACCTGGCATATATATGCATATAAGTATTCGTAACCTCTTCTCAGTGATAAGCGGGTGTCAGAAACGGAAAGTTGTGCATTGCCATATTGTGTACCATATTGTGTACCTGGCTTCAGATGTTCCTTTGTGCCGATACACCACTTAGCCACCCCCTCCCTTGACCTTACTTTTGACTACACTACAAATACACTGCTACACTGTTTTCATATGGGTACCATACTGTACTTTTTGCATTGCTCACAAATCACATCATTGATTCAAAGCTTTTCTTATGTCCACAGTAATCATACCATACAGCTGCAATATGTGTATAGTATTGTACATATGCGATATGTACATGGACTATTTGCATAGTTGGACTGTACATTGTTGCTTGCTGTATATACTGCTCATATCTACACGGTGCTATCCACTATGCTATCCATTATGCTTTTTTAATATATATTCTATACGAGCCACAGAGCCGGCACTGACTGCCCCTGCAGTCCGCCTTAATGTGCCCAGTTACACCACACCTTCGGCAGTAAGTTAGTTGCCCAGGAAAATACAGAAATCTCCTGTTGGGGCCAATAGCAAAGCTTCCTGGCAGACAAATCAGGTCATCAGTGGTGTCTCTTTTAAATTTAACAATGAATCATCTTTTGCCGTTCCACATGCCAAATGTGTTAAGACATTTTTTGCCTTTCTTAATTTCTGAGTAGTACCGTGCCAAAAACAACACAATGTTCTTTTCTTTGACAAAAGGATTGTACATGTGTATTATCAAAGCACCTGGCTAAGAGTAAACAGAGCAATTAGCTCCCTTCCACTCAAGGCCTGATGGCACTTCTGCTCATTAAATCTTGGAAAAAAGGTGGAGCAGTCCTTGAGCTGGCATATGGTCAAATCAAAGAACCCAGCGAAAAAAGTATGGTAAACAGTATGTAGCTAAAACAGGCATTAAGAACATGCCCAACAGGACAAGAAACTTAGCTAAAAGGCAGAGATGCGATAACCTGTTATGTCCTCTGGCCTGAAATGCACCCCCAGCACAGCTTCGGAGCTGCGACGGTAGGCATTACCTTGAGCTGCGAAAGGATCAGCTACAGGTAGGATTGAGCAGCCAGACTCCACCCCCAACAGATCTTGTGTTCCAAAGTGTAACCCCAGCTCCGTCTTACATTAAACCACCATAAGACAAGTACAGCTATGCTGAAAGCAATTCCCCCAAAAATTAGCTGAAACCCTCAGTGTTCCTCTCCATGGAACCCTTTAGTAAAAGGCAAAAGATTTATGCGTGAATGAAGAGAAACCCAAGCTATACATGAAGTCAACCCAGGCCTCCGAAACTCCATCGGAGGCCTAGAAAGGCGGTCTAGGGTAGGTTGGCTTGCGCCGGCCCCTTACACCTGCATAGCCTTGATAGCTACAGATGTAGGATTGGCCTAGAGCTGGATGTCTAAAGAGCCTGGCAAAAGTGCTATTTCTTGCCGGGCAGTGGCGGTACAAGTGTTCCCCACTTCCACACAGACTGCAGACTTTTGGGACTCCACACTCTGTTACATTATGATCCTCTGCACCGCAGGTCCGGCATCGCTGCTCAGAGCAGACCTCCTTTGTATGGCCTAGCGCTCCACATCTTCGGCAGTAGATAGAGGGGCTGGCCCGAGTAATGGAGATAACTGCGGTGAGGGCCGATGGAAAATCTTCCCGGAGGGTGTAGCAGTCCCCCTGGTACCGCCGGATCCACCCGGCGCTTTGCCAGAAACCTACGTTTACCATTCCAGATCCCAAACCGTCCTCTAATCTTCTCTCCTTCTGAAACTGTAATGCAGTACCACGCCAGGAATACTCTGATGTCCTCATCAGCTATGAAAGGGTTGTACAGATGCACTACGATGGGAACCTCCTCCACTGCAAAAAGCGGCACCACATGCAGTCCCCACAATGCTTCGTCCTCTGACTTTTGGGTGCATTGATCAAAAAATGCAGCACAGTCGGAAAAAGCCGTGAACGTAATATCCACAAAGTCAGCTGAGACAAAATCCTTTTTTTTTCTCCTTCTTCTAACCCTACTTTGTATTAAAAAATCTATTAGGTCCCCTTCCTTTTCCCATTAAGTACATCTGAAACCTTTTACGATTGACCCCTGTTCCATTTTGTCCAATCGTTTAACGTGAATATTTATTTATTTCCTCCTTTTTGTTTGACCCTTTTGAAAAGGGGCACCGTTCCTGGAGGTACTGCAATACCAGGTCGATGCGTGGAGTGGACGGAGCAAGCCCCTCTTCCAGCTCCTCGCTCTAAAAATCCGTTTAATATAAAGTCCTCGAATGGAGGACGTATTGGGTATTAAACTAATAAGAACAGATAAGAACAGATACAGTTCTAATAAGAACAGATTTCTTTCTAAACAATTTTGTCACTTTTTTCTTCTCTTCAGTCCATAGACAACATTTGTGATTTATAAATAAACTTAGATAAAACACAAATTTCTTTTTAAAAATTGTTAAAAGAAAAAAGTGTGTATGTTGTCATAAAATCCATGAATGTAAGTGTCCATAAAATCATTTCCGTTGTTAAAAATGAATAAATAACCATATAAATATATAAAACGGACAAATCAAAAACCACTAAATTACTGAAAGTGTCCTCTCTTTTTCAAGACCGGGCGTAAGTCCCTACCAAAGGTGCCCATCACACTGCTCTCCAGTCACGGCCCGTCACTTCCTGTGCCCAGCGGAGATCCTCTACCCTCCGGCTCGCTGCTCCCGTAGCCTTTGTAGTTGAGGGTGCATCTATGAACGGCCAGGGTCGGTGGGCAGATAGGGTTAGGGCCCATGCCCTGGGAGTGCATAACTGCCCTGACCGGGAGAATCTTATGGGCCACCATCCATGACAAGTCCTTGTGCCTGTTCTGAAGAGCAGGGTGGGCGGCATTCCTCCAAACTTGTTTGGCCTCACTTAGAGTGAGGCCTGGGACTGGACTCACTGGTTGCCAATCCTGATCAAGAGAAAGAAGAGCCTTGTGGTTAGTTACAACAGAGACATCTGCTCCTTCTAAAAGGTTTTTCTTTAAAAACTTCTTTATAAAATCATGTTCTTTGCTCAGATTAAAAGATACTGGTGTTTTTAGGTCTGGTAAAATCTTTAGGCTTCGTAGGTAGGACCCCATCCAGAATCAGGTCATGGCTGCTGTCTTGCTTTCTCTGGATGGGGTCACGGCGTATCCGATGTGGAGGGCTGTAAAACGCCTGCCTAAAAACAGGTGGGGGTCTGGGAGGCCTTTCCCGCAACTCTCTGGTCTCTTCTTTACGACCTCCCTCTTCACCCTCTCCCACTTGGACCCCCAGACGAACTAAAATACCGCCCACGCCAGGTCTAAAAGAAAGTTCCTGGTGGGACTGAAAACAGAACACACAAGTAACATTAAAAGGTAAAATCACTGCTTCAAAAATTAAAATTTTACCTTCGAGTGTCAGCTGTCTTAGTCCCCAAAAGCCCAGTCTTCATCTGACGTTCCCTATTAAGTGAGTCCAGTTTCCCCGTCCTCCACCCTCTTTGCCAAATTTAACCCCTAAAATCCGTAGGTCAGTTTTAAAAACCAATTCCAGTCCACCTGTGTACACGTTACCCCATGGCCCAAAGAGCTGGGCCTCGGACTTGCTCCTGTTGAGCTTAGCACTGGAGGCCTGACCGTACCAGTCAGTCAAGTCCATTGCTCTTCGTATAGATAAAACGTCGGTGGCTAAAAGGGTTACGTCGTCCATATATAAAACACACATTGCGGTCAGTCCACCAGTCCCAGGCACTTCCAGTCCTTTGATCCCCTTCTCAAGATCTGTGCCAGTGGCTCAATGCAAGCCACATACAGGAGGGGAGATGACGGACACCACTGCGGATATTTACCGCTTTGGACACATGCCCATTAACCAAAATTTTGCTGACTAGGCCATTATACACAGTCCCACCCAGGCAATAAACCTATTAGGAAACCCCATTTTTCCCAATACCTGAAACAGGAACTGGTGCGAGACATGCTTGATCAGGGTGGATCACGTGCTCTAAAACGGTCGAAATACGTGCAGCTAAAATCATGGTTAAAAGCTTAAAATCAAAGTTTAAAAGTGTGATGGGTCTCCAGTATTTGAGGTCTGTCCTGTCACCTTTTTTGTGCAGAAGTGACACTATCCCTGTTCTGAAGTCTGGAAGTCTGTCCAAGGTCTCACTCTTTAAAAACAGTAAGTAAGTCATGTGCTAAAATGTCCCAGAAAGTCAGATAAAATTCTAGGGGCAGTCCATCCATTCCTGGGACTTCCCCTTTTTAAAACCTTTTTAAAGAATTTTGCATTTCTAAAACCGTAAAATTCTTGGATAAAAGTACTGCTTCACTGTTGACCTTGTTGTCTAAAAAGGCTAAAACTTCCTCCAAGGTATCTGTGTACGTATTTTTCACTGTATAAATTACCCTAAAATGCTCCCACCCCACCTAAAATCTCATTTGTTGTTTTTAGTTCCCTCCCTCCATCTTTAATTGAGGTAATTACACTACCCCTCGATGCAATCTTTTTAAAAAAATACCTCGTACATTTTCCCCCTTTCTCAATCTCTCCCTCTCTGCTTCTTAGAATGACCCCCCTGCTTTGTAGGTCTGATAAAACATGCATTTCTGCTTTTACTTCTTTGATTTCATCTGTAAAATCCATCCAACAGTTAAAAAGGTTAAAATATCTCTGCAGTCATTTTTGCAGTCCCATCATGCATCTTTTTTCCCTGTTCTTATTTTCTTTTTCCTACCTTCTTAAAATTGTCTCGTCCGTTCTTTCACCATCTCCCACCACTGTGCTCGTGAATCATAAAAGGCCTGGAGGGTCTGCCATTGGCTGAACTGCTAACTATACTCTCTGACTACTTCTTTGTCTTCTAAAACAGAGCAGTTCAGCCTCCAGAGCCCTCATACCGTCACACCATTGGACAGTGAAAGGGTGCAAGACAGCATCATGTGGTCAGAAAAGAAGAGGGGGGACAGTGTAGCATCGGTTGGCGGGCAGTCCCGTATAAAAACATAATTGATCCAAAAGGCTCTGGTGCCATCACCTCTGAACCAGATTAAGTCCTCCTCTCTTTGATGCAATGCGTTAAAACAGTCGACTAGTTTAAAATCCTTAACTAAACCCTGAAGTAAAACCGATGTTTTATCTACCGTGCAGTCCCCCGCTAACCTTTTCCTATCTTTCACTGTTAAAATACAATGAAAATCCCCTGCTACAATTAGGGGAACCCTACCTAGCATGTGGGACTGCAGGTCTTCTAAAAGTTCATACCTTTTCATTTTTTTCCGTAAAACCATACACATTAACAATAGTAAAATCCCTATCTAAAAAAGGTCAGATTGGCTAAAAGTGCCCGCCCATCCCTCACCACTGTGCTGCCCTTAGCCAAGATATTGGGATTATTTATTAAAATAGTGACACCTTCACATTTATTAAAATTGGAACCACTCCACACAGAGGGTCCTGGGGTCCACAGGTCTTCCCATTTCCTGTAATTGCATAAGAAGGGCAAAGCACACTCTTGCAATAAAAACACATCTGACTTAAAAGATTTTAAAAAGGATAATACACTCTGTGCTCTCAAGGTGGACCTCACACTTCTCACATTGATGGTTGAGATTGTGAGGGTCATGAGCAGTATGGATAAAAAGGTATAAAACAGTGTTAAAAAACTTGCAGAGACAAACTTAAAATCATATTAAAGGCACATTATTTCTTGTGACACTTGCTCTTCCTTTATCCCAATGGGCCTGGGTTCAGGAGGGCAAGTGTCTGCAACCTCACGGGCCGCAGAGGCATCCTCTTGCGGCTCCTTTGGCAACGATGTTTTTAGCTGAAGAAGGAAACCTCATTTGGGGGCTCTGAAGGCCACAAACGGTTCAGATCTTCCGAGGAAGAACTGTCTTGCCGTTGCTCTGCCCTCAGTTTTTTCTCCTTTGTTACGAACAGAGGAGATCCCGCAGGTCTTTTCTGCACCTGAGCATTTGGGAGAGGACTGTCTGGCCCACTCTCCCCAGATACTAAACTTATTTCTGAAACTGTCTGCATGGAGGAAGCCGTCCCTTCTTCCCCTTCCTCCATTTCCTGTCCTTTCTTTTCCGGGGAGGGGGGGCTTCCTCCCTCTGGTTGTCTGACTCCGCCCCTAAGGCCGCCCCACTCTGCTGAAGTCCTGAGGCTGACTGGAGAATTGACTTTCCCGCCAAAACCACAGGGCCCGCCTCCTTCTCAGTTGTTTGCACTGTTTGCTCCGTTTGTGGGGTGGCCATCTTGTTACCCTTCAGTTTGTTGGCAAAATTTTTGGGCAATCTCTGTAGAGGTGGTTTGTCTCCCCACACAGATTGCACCGTCTGCCAATGGTGCACTCATCAAAAACGTGACCAATTTCTCTGCATTTTCCACATATTAATTCCTGGCATGGCTCGGCTAGATGTCCCATTCTCCCACACTTACGGCAGAGTTTGGGCATATCTTGATAATGAATGTAGCCTCTGTTCTCTCCCAACACAATCATGGAAGGCAGATGTCTCAGGCCCTGGTAGCCCCCAGCATCTTCCCATTGTTTAATGGGGATCCGCCAGGAACAATTCCAGATACCGTCCTCATCCAACACTTTGACTGGTTGTCCGTGAACAGTGCAAAATCTACCCAGCCAGACACAAATGTCATCCCCACTCACCGTTTCATTAAACATCCTGACAATCACTGTTTTAAGTGAATTATCAGAAAGTTTCTCCACAGTGAACATGGAGAACTGGGCCTTACAACCATGAAACCTTTGCCAGAAATCATTTAGCAGAGATGCAGTCCTAAAACTAACGTCAAAACCTTTGTTCAGGGGCAGAGTCACTAGACAGTTCAGTTCATCCGGTTTTAAATTTAACGATTTTTGGATGAGCTTCCTGGAGAAATCAAGGCATGACATCCCCAGGAGCTTTCCATCCACCTCGTTAAACAAAAAACGTATGCTGTGGTGCCTCCTCATGCCGGCACGAGCAGCCGACATATTGGAGACGCCACTAGCCTATAAATAAAACAAATATAAAACTAAACGCAATAAATATTATAAAAAAAGGAAAATAAATAAATAAATAAATAAATTTGTCCTTACCTGCCCACAGATCCACAGGCTCGATGTTCCATTCACCAACAGAAGCTGAAAAACACAGGGTCCGCACAAATTTCCTCTTTAGATAGTTTGCCCAAAGCCACGAGAAGGCTGAGGACAATGACCACCAAAGAGTCGATCACTGTCACCACCAATTGATCTTAGCCAAAAGGCCGAGAAGCAATAACCCGTTATGGCCTCTGGCCTAACGAGCACCAGCTGGCAAAGCCTCCACTCCTGGACGACATGCGTTACCACATGCTTGAAGACCTTGTGCAGAGAGGATTGAGCAACTAGGCACCACGCCCAACCGACCTTGCATTCCAAAACCAAACTTCTTCCCTCTCTTACATTAAACTGTAAAACAAATCCAGCTTTGCCACAGCAAAGCCCACAAAAATAAGCTGAACTCGTCAACATTCCTCTCCACGGAAATATTTAGTAAAAGGCGAAAGATTTATGCGTGAATGAAGTGAAACCCGAGCTATACAGAAAGTCGGTCCAGGCCTCCGAAACTCCATCGGAGGCCTAGAAATCCGGTCTAGGGTAGGTTGGCTTGCGCCGGCCACTTACACCTGCACAGCCTTGATGGCTACAGATGTAGGATTGGTCTAGAGCTGGATGTGGGCTGTGGTTTGTATTAAAACCTAATAGGTCCCCTCCCTTTTCCCATTAAGTACATCTGAAACCCTTACTATTGAACCCTGTTCCGTTATTAGTTGAAAAAAACGTGAAAGAAAACCCCGTTTTCTGCAATAAACCCACATACTGTTATTTAACAATGGCAATACTGTCACCTGAAATATGCACTTTCGAACCCCTCTTATAGTGAAGCCTACCTTTTCCCATGAGGCAGAAATCCCTTTCTTTTGTCATATGCAAATGATTGCCTAACCTTTCCCTACTCATCCCCACGTCCCTTCCCCTCCAAAACCCCTGCCTAGACTGCATTTGGCGTGAGGGTCCCCCCTTCTCTGCACCAAAGCTCGAAACCAGTGTGGCCAACAGGGCCCATAAGCACGACCTACCCATCCCCGTCCTGGGAACCCCCGACGGGCTCCTCCACGCCTCCCCGTACAGTCGCCAAGCTTCCTGTCGCTCCCCTAGCCATCTTACTCAGCCTAGGAAGCTGCGGTAAATGGAGCCCAGCTCCAGCCTTGGCGTCCGTGCTCGCAAACACTTTCCCCTCCACCTGCAAACTGCCCTTTTCCCCTCTGAGACAACTAACCACGCAATCTTGCATTGTCCTGGGTCCAAGGCTTCCAATCCCTCCCCAAACCTTACCAGGTTATCATTCAAGGGGACGTTAGGGCCGGTTCTCCACCACTCCTTCACTAGTCCCCAAAACACTTGTATGCAGGGACATGTCCAAAATTCATGCTCCACCGTCTCTTCCTGTCCACACCCTACCGGACATAGGGGTGTCCTAACACTCCCAAAGCAATACAGGCATTCCCTTACAGGGAGGTGGCCCAAGGCCACTAACCAATTCAAATCCCTTGCCTCCCCCTCCAAGAAAACTGGCTGGAGGGCCTCCTGACCTCCCCGCCTACAACGGACCAAGCTGAGGGGACCCTCTGGTTGTGCATGAAGAGGTCATAGAGGTGCCTGTGATTACGTACCAGGCCACCTTCAAGGCACCCTGGGTTCAGCCCCAAGACCTATGCCATGCGGTCATAGTGCCATGGTCTTTCGAAGGTCCATGGGCTTGACTGCTCTAGAGGAGCTAGGCTCCTCAAAGGGAAGCCCAGCCAGTACCTGGCAAAGCATGAAGCAAGGTGATTCAGAGGACGGATAACTAGCTCTGTATTGAAAGCTATCAGCATAGCCACCATTTTCCAGAGGAGGTTAGGAACCCTTTCCAACCCCCCTCTGCTATCAGCTGGTACATAAGAGCTCTCTGCACCAGCTCTGTCCTCCCTCCCCAGATAAAATGAAAGACTGATCTTTCTAACCTGCCCCCACCCCACAAGTGGGCATGGAAAAACATTGGCTATATGGATCAGCCTGGACAAGATGTCCATTTTTATTACAAGAGCTCAGCCATTGATTGACAGCCTTCTGGTTTCCCATAGGGCAAGGCGCTGCTGTACCTTCAGCACACTGGCCTGATTCCTGGTGCCGCTGGCTGAATGGAAGAAATTAATGCCTAAGATCTTTATTCCATCCGGGCATACTGGGTAACCACCCCAAGCACTTGATCTACCCTGACAGGATCCGCACGCCATAACCCTGGACTTCTCAGAGTTCACCAAAGCTCTGGAGGCCTGGCAGTAGGACCCCCAGGTGGGAGTCCACCCTGTGGAACTCGTTCTCATCTGTTATAAAGAGAGTCAGGTCATCCGCGTAAACCGAGTCTAAGGCTCTGCATCCCCCCCCCCCCGGGACATGGAACCCTGCCAGTCTTTGGTCTGCTCGCAGGCCAGCCACTAGCGGCTTAATTGCCAACACGTATAGCAGCGGGGAGAGCGGACACCCTTGTCTCACCCCACCCGCCTGCCTCACCGGCCTCAACAGAAAGATGTTGATGCCAGCCCACCTCCTCATACAACAGCTTCACCACCCGTATAAACCTTGGCCCAAAACTCAACCTCTTGATCACAGCAAAAAGGAAAGCATGGCTAACCCGGTCAAATGCCTTTTCCTGGTCTAAGCTCAGCAAGGCCAAGGGTCGGCTTTGCTCCTCTGCCTTAGTTAAGACATCTCGTATTAGGCATAAATTTAGGGCACACGTCCGGCCCTGCACACCGCACCTCTGGTCCGGGTGGATGATGAGACTCATCACTTTTCCCACCCTCAAAGTGATGGCCTTTGCCAGAATTTTTTCTTTGCCAGACGACCAACCGACCTTGCATCCCAAAGCCAAACTTCTTCCCTTTCTTACATTAAACTGTAAAACAAATACAGCTTTGCCACAGCAAAGCTCACAAAAATACCAACTGAATTCGTCAACGTTCCTCTCCACGGAAATCTTTAATAAAAGGTGAAAAATTTATGCGTGAATGAAGAGAAACCCGAGCTATACATGAAGTCAGCCCAGGCCTCCGAAACTCCATTGGAGGCCTACAAAGCCGGTCTAGGGTAGGCTGGCTTGCGCCGGTCCCCTACACCTGCATAGCCTTGATAGCTACAGATGTAGGTGTGGGCTAGAGCTAGATGTGGGCTATAGTTTGTATTAAAACCTGTTAAGTCCCCTCCCTTTTTCATTATGTACATCTGAAACCTTTACGACTGACACCTGTTCCATTTTGTACAATTGCTCAACTTGAACATTTATTTATTTATTTATTTATTTCCTGTGGACCCTAGTGAGCTCAGAGCTAGACCCACTACAGTTCCCTTACCGACCAGGCATTGGGGTTGATGACGCCATTATTTATATGATGCACAGATCACTTCTACATCCGGAGAATACTGGGAGCATTGTGAGGATCAGGGTTTTTTTCTCCAGTGCTTTCGATACAATTCAGCCATCACTACTTAGGGGGAAGCTTTTGAGAGCTGGAGTTAACTGCCATCTGGCTGCATGGATCATCAACTATCTCACTATCTCACAGTATTTAAGGCTCCAGGACTGTATGTCTGATGTGGTGGTTAGCAGCACGGGAGCACCACAGGGTACAGTGCTCGCTCCCTTTCTCTTCACCCTATACAGAGCAGACTTCAGGCATAACACTAGCAGTTGCCACATGCAGATGTTCTATGATGATAGTCAATGTTGGACAAGTATCAGAGGAGAACGATCAGGAATCCTGGGAGGTCATCGCTGACTTTGTCAACTGGTGTGAATTAAAGCACCTCTGCCTCAATGCCAGCAAGACAAAGGAGATAGTAGTCGACCTCTGCAGGAGGCCACCCCAGTCTATGCCAGTGAGAATCCAGGGTTTAGACGTATACATTTCTGGGAATTTCCCCAGTGTGGGATCAATAAAGTTTATCGTATCTTATCTTATCTTATCTTATCTTATCTTATGAACATTAAAATTAGCCAATGTGAGAGAGACCTTTAGTTGCTTAGATGTTTCCCTGGGTTCCTTTGTGACCTTGCAGACTATTACAATTCTTTCTCTTGGAGTGATCTTTGTTGGCCCCCACTCCTAGAGAGGATAACAATGGCCTTGACTTTCCTCTATTTGTACATAACCTGACTGTGGATTGGTGTAGTCCAAAAT
The DNA here is from genome assembly GCF_023375685.1 of Ictalurus furcatus. Classification (NCBI taxonomy): domain Eukaryota; kingdom Metazoa; phylum Chordata; class Actinopteri; order Siluriformes; family Ictaluridae; genus Ictalurus; species Ictalurus furcatus. The sequence goes on along the minus strand of NC_071273.1, from coordinate 2,442,810 downwards.
CTTTAGAGATGGTTTTGTAACTTTTCTAGCCTGATGAGCAGCAACAACCTTTTTCTGAGATCCTCAGAAATATCCTTTGTTCATACACTTCCACAAACATCACTCCCACACATTAGATTCCGATAGATCCCTTTTCTTTACATAAAACAGGGTGCTCACTCACACCTGATTGTCATTCCATTGATTGAAAACACCTGACTCCAATTTCACCTTCAAATTAACTGCTAACCCAAGAGGTTCGCATAGTTTTGCCAGTCACATATGTAATATCGGATCATTTTCCTCAATAAATAAATGACCAAGTATAATTTTGTCTCATTTGTTCTCTTTGTCTACTTTTAGGACTTGTGTGAAAATCTGATGATGTTTTAGTTCATATTTATGCAGATATATAGAAAATTATTTCAAGCACCACTGTAGTTATGGATGTGTATGCACACATATGTACATAAATATTCATACACATATACACTGACAGATGTGTAACAAATAAATATACATTCAGCACAAGTTAATTGTCTTTTGCCTCCATTTCTGACTCATTTTGCTCTATTGTTCCCAATGTTGCTTTCCTAAATTCCTCATCCCATCCTACCAACAGGTATGGAGAGATGACAGTCTTTTACCCCTGAATGTTCCCCAGACCATCAGCATTTACAGTCATGTGAAAAAATAAGTACACCCCATGGAAATTGCTGGCAATGTTTTGACATATTTGGACAAGCAAACATTTGATCATCTTTGAAACAGTGCCTATTAATGAAGTTGATATACTTGAACAAAACCACAATGAAAAATAGCCTTTTCAATCATTTATTCAACAGAAATATAAATAGATATGATATTCTTCTGTGGAAAAAGTAAGTACACCCTTGGCCTCAGAAATTAGTATTGTCCCCTTTAGCAGAAATAACTCCTTGCAGGAATTTTGTATAATTGGCCACCACTCTCTGACATCAGCTTGATGGAATATTTTACCACTCTTCCATGCAATATTCTTTCAGTTGAACGATGTTTGAAGGTTTTCTTGCATGCAGCATAGCAACCCCAAACCATAACATTTCCACCACTGTGCTTCATAGTTGGTACGAAGTGCTTCTCCTGAAAAGCTGTCTTTGGTCACCATCAAACACACCAAACATCTTGGATTCATCTGTCCAGAGCACCTTATTCCAAAAGACCTGGTCTTTGCCTATATGTGCATTGGCAAAATGTAGTCTTGCTCTAATGTTCTTTTTTAGACAGCAAAGGCTTTTTCCTGGTCTCCCCCACGCAGGTCAAAGTTGTGCAATCTCTATCTAATTGTAGAAGTATGCACTTTGACACCAACAGTTGCGAGACTTACTAGCAGATCCTGTGAGGAAATTTTGGGGTTCCTGGAGAATTCTTTTTGCATCAGATGATCTGCTCTTGGGCTGAATTTGCTGGGATGGCCAGTTTTGAACGAATTGGCAGTTGTTTGAAATCTGCCCTATTTGTAAATGATTTTCCTTACAGGGAAATATATATATTTTTAAAATTGGGGATCTTTTTAAATCCCTTGTGAGACTCACCCACAACCTTTTTTTCTGAACACCTTACAGAACTCTTTAGATCTTGCCATAAAGACACCAAACACCTCAATAATAAAGGGAACACCAGACACTATATACAGTATCTCACAAAAGTGAGTACACCCCTCACATTTTTGTAAATATTTGATTATATCTTTTCATGTGACAACACTGAAGAAATGACACTTTGCTGCAATGTAAAGTAGTGAGTGTACAGCTTGTATAACAGTGTAAATTTGCTGTCCCCTCAAAATAACTCAACGCACAGCCATTAATGTCTAAACCGCTGGCAACAAAAGTGAGTACACCCCTAAGTGAAAATGTCCAAGTTGGGCCCACTTAGCCATTTTCCCACCCGGGGTCATGTGACTTGTTAGTGTTAGAAGGTCTCAGGTGTGAATGGGGAGCAGGTGTGTTAAATTTGGTGTCATCGCTCTCACACTCCCTCATACTGGTCACTGGAAGTTCAACATGGCACCTCATGGCAAAGAACTCTCTGAGGATCTGAAAAAAAGTATTGTTGCTCTACATAAAGATGGCCTAAGCTATACGAAGATTTCCAAGACCCTGACAATGAGCTGCAGCATGGAGGCCAAGACAATACAGCGGTTTAACAGGACAGGTTCCACTCAGAACAGGCCTCGCCATGGTCGACCAAAGAAGTTGAGTGCACGTGCTCAGCGTCATATCCAGAGGTTGTCTTTGGGAAATAGATGTATGAGTGCTGCCAGCATTGCTGCAGAGGTTGAAGGGGTGGGGGCTCAGCCTGTCAGTGCTCAGACCATACGCCGCACACTGCATCAAATTGGTCTGCATGGCTGTCGTACCAGAAGGAAACCTCTTCTAAAGATGATGCACAAGGAAGCCCGAAACAGTTTGCTGAAGACAAGAAGACTAAGGACATGCATTACTGGAACCATGTCCTGTGGTCTGATGAGACCAAGATAAACTTATTTAGTTCAGATGGTGTCAAGCGTATGTGGCGGCAACCAGGTGAGGAGTACAAAGACAAGTGTGTCTTGCCTACAGTCAAGCATGGTGGTGGGAATGTCATGGTCTGGGGCTGCATGAGTGCTGCCGGCACTGGGGAGCTACAGTTCATTGAGGGAACCATGAATGCCAATATGTACTGTGACATACTGACGCAGAGCATGACCAGTATGCAGTATTCCAGCATGATAACGACCCCAAACACACCTCCAAGACGACCACTTTGTGAAGCTCTGGTGAACTCCATGCCCAAGAGGGTGAAGGCAGTGTTGGAAAATAATGGTGGCCACACAAAATATTGACACTTTGGGCCCAATTTGGACATTTTCACTTAGGGCTGTACTCACTTTCGTTGCCAGCGGTTTAGACATTAATGGCTGTGTGTTGAGTTATTTTGAGGAGACAGTAAATTTACACTGTTATACAAGCTGTACACTCACTACTTTACATTGTAGCAAAGTGTCATTTCTTCAGTGTTGTCACATGAAAAGATGTAATCAAATATTTACAAAAATGTGAGGGGTGTACTCACTTTTCTGAGCTACTGTATAAGAGAGGTATAAATAAGACTCCATAAATAAGGTTCCATCTGCACTCCCTAAGCAGGTTCTAATCACTGGCACCCAATCTTGAACACCTGATTTCAATTTTATGTATTTGAAAGTGTGATAAATGTATGGATGTACTTACTTTTTCCATATGACTGATCAGGGTTTTTTTTATTATTTAAATTGTGATAATTACTACAAAATGTCAGCTTTGTGTGTCATTTGATAGAGTGCATCAACTTCAGTAATAGGTACTGTTTCAAAGAGCTGTGTGTGCCTGGTGTTATTTGGACTTGTCTTGTTGGCTTTTTCACTCCATAGTCCAGTGAATGTCCAGTGGGCATTTTTGAGCTACTGCTGCCTACTCTGCAGTTTCCACCTCTCCTGGAAAAGGACTGTCTGACCTGTCTACAGGAGATTGTATATCTGCTGTCATTAACAGTGAAACAGTCTCCATTCCCATTGACATACCCCCTGACTCCCAAACAGGATTGTGTAAGGTAATTCAGGTTGAAGGAATTTATTTTCCTCTGCCAAGACCATCTGCCTGACATCCTTAGCATTTGCTGCACTGTCAGGCTCTTGAACTGCAGGCATGCAGATTTCTGAGGCTATCGCTCTGAGGTTATTATGGGACTGTGCAAGCATGGCAGTCTGGGTTACATCCTTGTCCTGTGAAGCAGCCTCATTTAAGTTCTCATGCTCGGCACAATCTTCCAAGTGGAGGCCCACCTTGGAGATCCTGAACTGTGAAGCAGGCTTACCTGTAGGCCCTTCTTCTGTTCCTGATATTGTTGCTGTGTGAATAGAAGGTTTATCTGCTGCCTCTGGTGTGTCTGAGATACCTGGCACCTGTACTTCATCAGTGGGAGGTCTGTTTTCCTTTGCTGACATAACTGAAGGGTGGTGTTTTGATGTAGGAGCCCCCCAATGTCTTTTCCATCCTTGAATTAATTGGCAAATGACTTCTGTCTCTAAAGAGGTGCCCTCTGCTTCCTCACAAACCGCAGGCCTTGGGGACAGGGCACACTCCTGTCTGGTGGTTTGATGAACCACAGAGTCGGCACTGAGGGGCTTTGTGATCTCCCTTAATGTGCCAATTTGCACCACACCTTCTTCAATATGCCCAGGAAATTATAAAAGGACTGGGTTGGGTCCTTTTGGCAAAATTCCTTGATAGGTAGATCAAGTGATCAGTGGGGCATTTTTTAATTTAATAACAAATCTTCTTTTACCATTCTACATACCAAAAGAATTAAGACATTTCTTGCACAGATTTTTAATTTCCAAACAGTAACTTGCCAAAACAGTACAATGTCTCTTTCTTCAACTCCTGATGGAATCATCATTTTGCAAAACAAGATGATGGACCTCACTGGACTGGCCGGCCCTGAAAGGAATATAGTCTCCATCACTTGAACAATAGTCTTAATCAAAATGATAAGAAGCGATAACCTGGTGTGTTAACACATGTTTGAGGACCTTGTGCAGGGAGTTGTAAAAGGATTAGCTACAGAGAGTTGAGCAACCAGACTCTACTCCAAAAAACTCCCACAGCAGAGTCCTCCTGAAGCCTGACATGCAAAAACAAAGACATGTTTGGTGGTGTGTTCAAAAGTAAAACCCATTCCACTGCTATTGTTAAAGCATAAAACACATACAGCTTTGCAACAGCAAAGCCAACAAAAAAGTTGAACTTAGCAATATAACTCACCACAGAAATCTTTAGTAAAAGGTTAAAAAAAAAATGTGCATAAATTAAGAGAAATCTGTGCTATATATGAAGTTGGACCAGGCCTCCAAAACTATAATAGCTTTGATAGCTAGTGCAAACAGGAAGAGTGTATGGCCAATTACCATGTGACATGGACCTGAAATGAGGAGATGGGAGGCTGGCCTGGGAAAACTCAAAAAGGGGCTTTTTATTTTTCATGGTCTGATGGTTTTTCTCTTAATTCTCATACAGTGTAATTTCACACTGAGAGTGGGAAAAGTTCTCAAGAGTATTTCTGTCAAACTATACTGTGTCGTCCAGTTCGAGTTGACATTTCAATTATTTGATGCCTCTCCCCCACAGTTACATAGGCTGATAAAGAGTACAGATTAGTTACATTTAGCAGTATGTCATCGTAACAAGCTGCATGCTTTATTACTGCTTTTAATCTGTCTATGAATGATAACAAACTCATTTCTGAACACAGCTCTGTTCTTGTAACCTAATGCACAGATCCAATATCCAATACACACCACCGATCCCCCCCCCCAACTGTTTACATTCACTTAAGACATAACTGACAGTGTTTGCATGAATACTCAGCCAGACCTGCACGATGTGTGTGTATTTATTTGACCGTCCAAGCATAAGAAGCCGCTAAAGAGAACTCAATTCGGTACTCGCAGGATGAGGCGGCTTTCTGTGCACGAGTTTCAATTGTGTGCAAACAGAAAGCCCCCTGGTCAGGCAGAGAGACGTTCCTTAATTTCTTGCCATCTTAATTTTATGCTGTAATTTATTTTTTTATCTTTCTTTTCATGTTACACATGACATGGACTCGACTGTACTCAGAAAAATTTCACAGTCCAAAATGTCAGAGTCCGTGTCCAGTTCAAGTACAAATTACCCCGAGTGCATGACTTGAGTCTGAGTCCTGGATTGAGTACCCCAAATCTACTATTTACTATGTTTATTGACTAAGCTTGTTTGACTATGTTCGATTGACTAAGCTTTAGTGTAGTATCTGCTGTTATCTGTTTACTACATTATACTTTAATCATATGATAATCTCATAATGAAGTACTTCTTTCATTCTATTGATTAGTCATTCAATAATGTTAGTTGTTCACTATGCTTATTTGTTTTTGACTAAGATTTAGTTCTTTATCTGCTCTTATCTGTTTACTACACTTTTTTCATTTGATGACGTCTGTAAGAGCAGCAGCGGGCAGCTGTCCAGGAGAACTCAGTTGCCCAGAATTCTCCAGGCTGATTAACCTAAATTGCTTGCACCTGCCAGGCAAAATACTTAAGGCCAGATTTTGGTACAGCCCTTAGTCGCACTTTTGAAAAGGGGTGGCCAGTATGATATGTGAGGGTGATTGCGCATGTGATTATTTGAATGAATTATTTCCTGGTAGCTTGAACCAATCTGGTAATTTTCCTCAGATTTCTATCGTCAAATCTGTGCTTTTTGTCAAACCAAATTAGAGCTTCCCAGAAGATGAGCAGTTTCTGAAATACACAGACCTGCCCATCTGGCACAAACGACCATGCCACAATACCTAGTCACTGATCAGAGAAGCTCTTGACTTGTATCTACATGATTTTATAGATTGTGCAACTGCTACATAATTGGCTGATCTAGATAATTGTATAAATATCCCCCCCCAGTTTTTCAAAATGCACAAACAGACCCAAACGCTTCCTTAAACACGCGTCTTACATTTATGAAAACACTGCTTGCACATTTATTTATAACCAAGCTTTTTATTCTGCAACCGAGTCCACACAGAGTAGTCCTGTAAAAATAGTACATAGATAAGAGCAGATACTACACATGTATCTTAAATACCTATGGAATATAAACACCTATAGAAGCCTGTTTCTGACAAGGAGGCAAAAAACAAAGAGGTAATTGTGACCTTTCTATGTTCGTTTTCAGAGAATTGCGAGTTAAAGGTTAGCATTTACATGCTTTGTTTGTAGCAATGCTAACGCTCTTGGAGTGTGGGAGCACCGAGTGTAAACGGTAGTTAATAAAAATAATAGGTCTCATTCAGTCCATTAGGCACTCTGATGTAAACACTTAGCTACACGGTGTCTTTGCAATTTGTGTACAAATATGCACTTATAAGTTAACTAGTACAGAAACTGTGCTAAGCGCTAGCTAGCTGACTCCACTGAATGTTGGCTAGCACAAATTAGCCCTTCGCTAATCGGGATCCTGTTATTGGTGCCTTTAGGTATAGACACATGTAGTAGTATAAAATAGTTTTAGTTGTATTTCATTTATTGTGGCTTATTGTTACTACAGGGCCAGTTGTATTATCATAGCTAGTTGTCTACATTCAGAATGGTAGGGTATATGATGTATTTAATAGTTTATTTTATTTTTCTTGCAGAACAACATTCACAAACAATTATATACAGAGGATTTAGAAAATGTACCCATTGTTACAATCGTTATACTGCAAAAAGAAATAAACTGAAATAAAAGAAAAATACAAAAATGAACCTAATAAGTTGTATTTAATAGAGTGCTGCTGGCAGGACACATTTTTGTAGGCGAACCCGAAAGTTAGCATCACCCTGGTTCCGGGGGAAAAAAGCCAATAGGATTTTTGCATTGGCTTTTGGTTTAATAAAGAAAATACGCTCTGTGACCAGCAAAAGTTTACTTATTTATTGTTCATCAAGATAATCTTCACAAATTAACACAATTTACTTGACGTTTGAAGCCAAAATACAATCAGCAATAGTAAAAGGCTAAATGTAGGCTTTAAACAAACAGCAATGCACAAAACTTGCACAGGGGCGTTGTTCCTGAACTTTTGCCTGCAAGCCATTTAGTTCACCGGATGTGATTTCCGCGCCATCATATGTTTGGCAGACAAGCTCGGAACTTCATCCCATCCCTGCTATGGCAGCAAAAATATGTTCTGCTAAGGCAGCGGCTGAATGGTCAGTGCTCACATCAGAAACCCCACAAATCTTTCTTCTGCCACGCCCTCCTTGGTAACGTACCTCCAAACTGTTGACAGCTTTGCAAAGTTTGAAGCGTTTGTTGTCGCATCCACAAGTATTGCCACAAAGGTGGTATCTTTGATTTCAGTTTTTTTTTTGTTTACCAAAACATTTCCCACTGCTTCTAATTTTTTTTGCTACTTTTTCTGGTGAAAATTTCATGTGAAGAGCCTCATTGGAAATATATTTACTGAAAAAAAGTGTTGATGCATCCATTACTTTTTTCCCCCACTGTATATTCTAAGTGATCTATTTAATTTTTTCAGTGTAATAATTTAATGAATTCTTTCTATATTAAAAAGCATTGTTTTTCTTTGTCTCTTCCCTGGAAATATGCAAATGATAATCCACTGATTGATAGTCTATTGCCTTTATTTTGCACCTGGCATATATATGCATATAAGTATTCTTAACCTCTTATTGAAATAGCAAAGTGCCCCATTATTGCATCGTTGTTTTAACATATTGACCAAAGAGACTACTGCTTAAAATGAGAACTTTAAGAATTTAGCTTTAAAGAAGTACTTCTTGCTGTGGCCAATTCACCAAAGACCTTATATTTTGCAAAAGTGCATACGTGCTTTAGCCAGTTCGCAAAATGTGTAAACGGCTTTTTGCAAAGACTTAAATACTAGCTCTCTTCCTCTCAGTGAAAGCGGGTGTCAGAAAAGGGAAGTTGTGCAGTGCCATATTGTGTACCATATTGTGTACCTGGCTTCAGATGTTCCTTTGTGCCGACAGCCATCAGGCTGTACAACACTTAGCCACCCCCTCCCTTGACCTTACTTTTGACTACACTACAAATACACTGCTACACTGTTTTCATATGGGTACATTTACAGTTTACATTTATTCATTTAGCAGACGCTTTTATCCAAAGCGACCTACAAATGAGAAAATACAAGCAAAGCGAGATATCAAGCAGAGAACAATACAAGTAGTGCTACCATACAAGATCTATTGATTGAGTTCCATAAGAAGCAAAGTGCGCAGAGTAGAGGTGTAAGTGCAGTTTTTTTTTTTTTTTAATGAGTTGGTTGTGTGTTCACGGAAGAGGTGGGTCTTTAGCTGTTTTTTGAAGATGGTGACAGGTTCTGTGGTCCGGATTGAGGTTGGAAGTTCATTCCACCACTGAGGAACAGTTAGTTTGAAGGTTCTTGAAAGGGACCTTGACCATGCTGAGCAGGAGCTACTTCTGAACGTCGGTTGCTAATCGATTGCAGATTGCGTGAGGAAACGTAAGCCTTCAGGAGAGAATTGAGGTAGGAGGGTGCTGTTCCAGACAAGGTCTTGTAGGTGAGCATCAAGGCCTTGAATTTGATGCGGGCAGCTACAGGAAGCCAGTGGAGGGAGATGAAGAGGGGTGTGACATGGGTTCTCTTGGGCTCGTTGAAGACGAGGCATGCTGCAGCATTCTGAATCATCTGAAGGGGTTTGGTGGAGCTGGCTGGGAGGCCCGAGAGTAGTGAGTTGCAGTAGTCCAGTTTTGAGATAACAAGAGCCTGGACTAGTCTGTGTAGCCTCTTCGGTGAGGTAGGATCTGATTTTCTTGATGTTGTACAGGATGAACATACAGGACTGTGCAGTTGTTGAGATGTGGTCTGTAAAGGTCAAGCTGTCATCAAGAATCACCCCAAGGTTCCTGGCCTTCCTGGTTGGCTTGAGTGTGGTTGAGCTGAGCTGTACAGTGAGGTGGTGGTTGATTGAGGGACAGGCTGGGATGACGAGAAGCTCAGATTTTGCCAGGTTGAGCTTAAGGTGGTGTTCCCTCATCCAGGCCGAGATGTCCGGCAGGCAAGCAGAGATGCATGCAGAGACGGATGGATTGTCAGGCTGGAAGGACAAATAGATCTGGGTGTCATCTGAATAGCAATGATATGAGAAGCCATGAGACTCGATCACCTGCCCTAGAGAGGTAGTGTAGATGGAAAAGAGGAGAGGACCCAGAACTGACCCCTGTGGAGTATGTGGCTTTAGCAATGGAGATGCTATTGGAAAAAGAGGAGAGAAGTGTTTGGTAATTGGTTAGGTCAGTTGGGTTGTTAGATTTACGCCATTTCCTTTCAGATGCTCTTAGTTTGGCCCGGGTGTTACGCAGCGCTTCTGAGAGCCAAGGGCTAGAGGGTGATGTGCATGCAGGTCTGGAGGTTAGGGGACAGATGCTGTCAAGAGAAGATGTTAGGGTGGAACATAGCATGTCAGTTGCAGTGTTTAAGTCAAGTGAGGAGAGGTGGCTATCAGAGGGAAGTAAGGTTGTGACAACGGAGGAGAAATGTGAGGGGGAAAGGGAGCTAAGATTGTGACGAAAAGAGATAGAGAGTGGAGACATTGAAGGGGGTGAGGGGAGAGAAATAGAGAACTGGATAAAGAAATAGTCAGAGGTGTGGAGAGGAGTAATGAGAAGACTGTGTGTGGTGCAATTACATGTGAGGATGAGGTTGAGCTGTTTGCCGGATTTGTGGGTTTGTGGTGTGGTGAACTGCTTGAGGTCAAATGTGGGAAGGAGAGCAAGAAAGTCCGCTGCATGTGGCTTGTCTAGATGAATGTTGAAATCACCAAGGCCCAGAAGAGGAGTTCCATCATCTGGGATGGTGGACAGTAGCGTGTCAAATTCATCGATGAACTTCCCCACTTGACCTGGAGGACGGTAAACAACAAAGTGCATTTTGGCAGGGTCAGTGACTGTAACAGCATGGAATTCAAAGGAAGTGTATGAGCAAGAGGGAGAAAGACAGGTAAATATCCATGTTTTGGAGAGAAGCAAACCTATGCCACCCCCTCGTCTGTTGGGACGTGAGGTATGGGAGAAGTTGAAGTTGGAGGCTAGGGCAGCGGGTGTGGCAGTGTTCTCAGTATGGATTCAGGTCTCAGTCAGAGCCAGCACACTGAGGTTGAAGTGGGTTGCAAAGGCAGGAATGAAATCTGCCTTGATGACAGCAGATTGGCAGTTCCAAAGTCCTATAGAGAATGAGAGGGAATCTACAGAGGCCACATTCAGAGAGCGTAGGTTGTCCAAGTTGCGTACTCTTGTGGGAGTATGCCACGGTCTGCGCCTGTGGCAAACACGAGCTCGGTCTTCACGTGACAAGGTCTGACGCTTCCGCCTCAGCGTTTCTTAATTATTAAATACTGCGGTGTTTCACAGCTGAGCACACCTCTTTAATTAGCAAAACAAAGAGTAGTCGCGTGAACGAGCGACTCCCGACCGAAACCGAATATGAATACCAGAATTTGCTTTAATCTAGCAACGTGTATTCAGCTCGTAGCAACAAGGAAGCGCAGTTACAGCTTCTATCTGACAATCGGTGCTAAAACTGGTTTCAACTAAAAAATCCAGAAAGAAACACTTACCAGTTACTGTTCGCCTGGGTCAATAATCGCTTTTTTTTTGTTTTGTTTTTTTGTGAATCACTCCTTTTAATTTATTTATTCATTTTCATATGATTCATTTACATGTGATACATTTACTGATTCGCTTCTCTTTAAATCCAGGTTTAGACTGTGATATTACAAAGGTCTTTCCAGATTATTACTTGCCACACTGTATGAGATGACCCCAATAAAATTGCCTGAATTCTATAATATAATTTGTTCACCATGTTAGGTTTAAATCCTCTAAAAACAGATTTGCAATTGACTAACATTACTCTGTTCCAGTTCACATCCTTCAAAGCATTGGCATGTTTTGTTTACTCTCACAATCCCCCAAACACACAAACACCCAAAGTCTCCATAAAACAAAGGAGACAGTAGTGTTTCCCACAATAACCAAAAGTTGTCCACAATGTGAAAACAACTCTGAGAGTAAGCTGAACTAGCCAACAAAATTACCAAGACAAAAAGTTCCAGTAAGAGAAAAAGCCCCTACTGACTTCAAGTCTGATAAACAGTCTGCGCACAAAAACAAATATAATATCCTCAACTTTTAAAGACTTGTAACAAATAATATTACAGTGTAGGACATAAAGCAGAGGAAAAAACACTAATAAAATTAAATAAAATACTTTTCAGTAACTTTTATATCCAGTGTGTCGAGCTGTAGATCTCTCAGGTCTTGTGCTGCCGAACCAGAAGACATTTCAGTCTGTCTTCCTCCATGTTGCTGTCTTGCGTGGTTCTGTTTCCCCAGACTGTCAAGGTTGGGGTTCTCGACGTAGTTTAATTATAATACAGTTTTAATCATTTTCACATAACATAATACATCAGCTTGTATTTTACAATAAGCTGGAAATAAAGGTAGAACTGAGGCTACATATATCTGAGATCTAAATCTTCTATAACAGCACACTCTTGCAATAAAAACACATCTGACTTAAAAGATTTTAAAAGGGATAATACACTCTGTGCTCTCAGGGTGGACTTCACACTTCTCACATTGATAGTTGAGATTGTGAGGGTCATGAGCAGTATGGTTAAAAAGGTATAGAAGAATGTTAAAAATAAACATGCAGAGACAAAGTTAAAATCATATTAAAGGCATATTATTTCTTGTGACACTTGCTCTTCCTTTATCCCAGTGGGCCTGGGTTCAAGAGGGCAAGTGTCTGCTGCCTCACGGGCCGCAGAGGCATCCTCTTGCGGCTCCTTTGGCGACGATGTTCTTAGCTGAAGGTGCAAGAAGGAAACCTCATTTGGGGGTTCCGAGGGCCACAAACGGTTCAGATCTTCCGAGGAAGAACTGTCCCGCCATTGCTCTGCCCTCAGTTTTTTCTCCTCTGTTACCAACAGAGGAGATACCGCAGGTCTTTTCTGCACCTGAGCATTTTGGAGTGGACTGTCTGGCCCACTCTCCCCAGATACTAAACTTACTTCTGAAACTGTCTGCATGGAGGATTCCGTCCCTTCCTCGCCTTCCTCCATTTCCTGTCCTTTATTTTCCAGGGAGGGGGGGGCTTCCTCCCTCTGGTTGTCTGACTCGGCCCCTAAGGCCGCCCCACTTACACGTCTCTGCTCAGGCCCTGAGGCTGACGGGAGAGTTGACTTTCCCGCCAAAACCACAGGGTCCGCCTCCTTCTCCGTTGTTTGCTCCGTTTGTGGGGCGGCCATCTTGTTACCTTTCAGTTTGTTGGCAAAACTTTTTGGGCAATCTCTGTAGAGGTGGTTTGTTTCCCCACACAGATTGCACTGTCTGCCAATGGTGCACTCATCGAAAACGTGACCAATTTCTCTACATATTAATTTTCCACATATTAATTCCTGGCATGCCTCGGCTAGATGTCCCATTCTCCCACACTTACGGCAGAGTTTGGGCATCCCTTGGTAATGAATGTAGCCTCTGTTCTCTCCCAACACAATCATGGAAGGCAGATGTCTCAGGCCGTGGTAGCCCCCAGCATCTTCCCATTGTTTAATGGGAATCCGCCAGGAGCAATTCCAGATACCGTCCTCATCCAACACTTTGACTGGTTGTCCGCGAACAGTGCAAAATCTACCCGGCCATACGCAAATGTCATCCCCAGTCACCGTTTCATTAAACATCCTAACAATCACCGTTGTAAGTGAATTATCAGAAAGTTTCTCCACGGTGAACATGGAGAAATGGGCCTTACAACCATCGAACCGTTGCCAGAAATCATTAAGCAGAGATGCAGTCCTAAAGCTAACGTCAAAACCTTTATTCAGGGGCAGAGTCACTAGACAGTTCAGTTCGTCCGGTTAAAAGTTAAGAGATTTTTGGATTAGCTTCCTGAGGAAATCATGGCGTGACATCCCCAGGAGCTTCCCATCCACCTCTTTAAATAAAAAGCGCACGCTGTGGTGCCTCCTCATGCCGGCACGAGCAGCCGCCATTTTGGAGGCATCACTAGCCTATAAATAAATAAATAAATAAATAAATAAATAAATAAACTACAATAAATAAGTAAAACAAACACAAACCTAAACGAAATAAATGATTTGAAAGCGAAAAAAAGGAAAAAATAAGTTAATGAATTTGTACTTACCCTTCCACAGGTCCACTGGCTTGCTGTTCTTTTCACCAACCGGCACTGAAGAATAAACAGGATCCGCACAAATTTTCTCTTTGGATAGTTGTGTCCAAAACCATGAAAAGGTTGAGGGCAATGACCACCAAAGAGTCGATCGCTGTCCCTATCATTTTATCTCAGCCAAAAGGCCGAGAAGCGATAACCCGTTATGGCCTCTGGCCTAACGAGCACCAGCTGGCAGAGCCTCCACTCCTGGACGACATGCGTGACCATGTGCTTGAAGACCTTGCGCAGAGAGGATCGAGCAACTAGGCACCACGCCCAACCGACCTTGCATCCCAAAGCCAAACTCCTTCCCTCTCTTACGTTAAACTGTAAAACAAATACAGCTTTGCCACAGCAAAGCTCACAAAAATAAGCTGAACTCGTCAACGTTCCCCTCCACGGAAATCTTTAGTAAAAGGCGAAAGATTTATGCGTGAATGAAGAGAAACCCGAGCTATACAGGAAGTCGGTCCAGGCCTCCGAAACTCCATCGCAGGCCTAGAAATCCGGTCTAGGGTAGGTTGGCTTGCGCCGGCCCCTTACACCTGCACAGCCTTGATAGCTACAGATGTAGGATTGGTCTAGAGCTGGATGTGGGCTGTGGTTTGTATTAAAACCTAATAGGTCCCCTCCCTTTTCCCATTAAGTACATCTGAAACCTTTACGACTGACACCTGTTCCATTTTGTACAATTAAATATACAAATTTTTTTTTTTTTTTTTTTTTTTTTTTTTTTTAAGTACCATATGTCACTTTGTTTTTTTTCCCTACTTTTTTTCCCCCCTCCTTCTTCTAACCCTACTTTGTATTAAAAACCTATTAGGTCCCCTCCCTTCGCCCATTAAGTACATCTGAAACAGTCACGATTGACCCCTGTTCCATTTTGTCCAATCGTTTAACATGATTATTTATTTATTTATTTATTTATTTATTTCCTTCCTTCCTTCTTTCATTTGACCCCTTTGAAAAGGTGCACCGTTCCTGGAGGTACTGCAATACCAGGTCGATGCGTGGAGCGGACGGAGCAAGCCCCTCTTTCGGCTCCTCGCTCTAAAAATCCGTTTAATATAAAGTCCTCGGATGGAGGACGTATCAGGTATTAAACTGATAAGAACAGATTTTCTTTCGAAAAAATTTTATTGTCACTTTTTTTCTTTTTTCACGTTCACAGTGTACACAGTTTTTTTTTTTCCTTTTCAGTTTACAGACATTTTTCATTAATAAATAAATAAACTTAGATAAAACAAATTTCTTATTTTATAACTGCTTAAAGGAAAAATAAATAAATAAATAAATTGTGTGTGTAAAGAAAAACTATGAATAAAAGTGTCCATAAAATCATTTCGGTTTTAAATATAGTTAAATAAACGAATTGATTAATAAAAAAGCATATACATGTCTATATATAAAACAAACAATTAAAAAACCACTCAAATGTCCTCTCTTTTTCAGGATCGGGTGTGAGTCCTTACCAAGGGAGCCCATCCCACTGCTCTCCAGCCACGGCCAAGACCCGTCACTTCCAGTGCCCAGCGGAGATCCTCTACCCTCCGGCTCGCTGCTCCCGTAGCCTTTACAGGTGAGGGCGCATCTACGAGCGGCCAGGGTCGGTGGCGGCCGGGGCCTTTCTCGTGCGACCCCGGCCCCCTCCTCCGAATGTCGACGCGCGGTACCCCTGCAGCGTGGACTTCGCCATTTGCTCGCTCGCGTGGAGGGGCACCGTCACGCGTTTCCCCACCAGCAGGTTTCTGGTGGTCCAGATGGCATCCTTCACGGCGTTGAGGGTGAGCCAGAGCGTGGTGAACCTCTGTACTGTTAGGCCCTTCGAGCCTGGGCCTACCCCGAGGATGGCGAGCTTGTAGTTTGTAGGCTAACTTCCTTCTACTTAATTCTGATAAAACAGAAATACTTTTATTAGGCCCACGTGTAGCTAGAAGTAATCTTTCTGATCACATGGTTACTCTGGATGGTCTTTCTGTTTCATCATGTGCAGCAGTTAAAGACCTTGGAGTGATTATTGACTCCAGCCTATCATTTGATGCTCATGTAGATAATATTACTAGGATAGCCTTCTTTCATCTCAGAAATATTTCTAAAATAAGAAACATATTGTCACTACATGATGCGGAAATACTAGTTCATGCATTCGTCACCTCTAGATTAGATTACTGTAATGCCTTACTGTCTGGATGTTCCAGTAGGAATATAAATAAGCTCCAGTTAGTCCAGAATGCAGCTGCTAGAGTCCTAACTAGAACTAGAAGGTACGACCATATCACACCAATATTATCAATACTGCATTGGCTCCCAGTAAAATCTCGCATTAACTATAAAATACTTTTATTAACCTATAAAGCACTAAATGGTCTCGCGCCACAATATCTAAGCGACCTTTTGGTTTTATATAATCCGCCACGCCTACTTAGATCAAAAGATGCAGGCTATTTGACGGTACCTCGAATAGTGAAGGCTACAGCAGGGGGAAGAGCTTTCTCTTATAGAGCCCCACAGTTATGGAACAGTCTTCCTATTAGTGTTCGGGACTCAGACACAGTCTCAGTGTTTAAGTCTAGGCTTAAAACGTATTTGTTTACTCAAGCCTACCCTGACTAGATTCTGTTCTACTACTTCGCAGTCATAATAATCTTTTTTCTCCCTCTCTCCTTTCGCCGAGCCCCACATGAATTTATGGAGATACTAGAGATCCAGATCCTTTCTGCCTCTGGATGGAGCTCAAATCTTCTCTAATTCCAGACTGCTGGACTACGGCTGCTCCTAAGGCCATACAGACTTCATATAAATCCATAATGAACTTTTTCACACTATCTGTTGTTACCCAGATGAGGATGGGTTCCCTTCTGAGTCGGGTTCCTCTCAAGGTTTCTTCCTCTTAAAACATCTTAGGGAGTTTTTCCTTGCCACCGTCGCCACTCAGTGGCTTGCTCAGTTGGGATAAATTCGCACCTTTAATATCTGTATACCATGTTGATATTTCTGTAAAGCTGCTTTGAGACAATGTCTATTGTAAAAAGCGCTATACAAATAAAATTGAATTGAATTGAATTGTAGTCCATCTGGACCCCACCTGCTGACAGGCACGGGAAATACAGGGGGCCGGTCGTGGTCCACTGGTCCCGCGCAGCGCCGCACTCCCATAAGAGGTGTCGCACGGTCTCCGGCGCGTTGCATCCGGGTCGTGGGCAGATGGGGTTGGAGCCCATGCCCCGGGAGTGCATGACCGCCCTGACCGGGAGAATCTCATGGGCCACCATCCATGACAGGTCCTTGTGCCTGTTCTGAAGAGCAGGGTGGGCGGCGTTCCTCCAAACTTGTTTGGCCTCACTTAGAGTGAGGCCGGGGACTGGACTCACAGGTTCCCGATCCTGCACAAGAGAGAGAAGTGACTTGTGGTTAGTTAAAACGGAGATATCTTCTCTTTCTAAACCATTTTTCTTTAAAAACTTCTTAATAAAATCGTGTTCTTTGCTGAGGTTAAAAGACACCGGTGTTTTAAGATCTACTGGAACAATCTTTAGGCTTCGCAGGTAGGACCCCATCCAGAAACGGGTCATGGCTGCTGTCTTGCTTTCTCTGGATGGGGTCACGGCGTATCCGATGTGGAGGGCGGTGAAACGGCTGCCTAAAAACAGGTGGGGGTCCGGGAGGCCTTTCCCGCCGTTTTCCGGTCTCTTCTTCACGACCTCCCTCTTCACTCTCTCCCACTTGGACCCCCAGACGAAGTAAAACACCGCTCTCTCCAGCTCTAAAAGAAAGTTTCTTGGGGGACTAAAAACAGAACACACGAGTAACATCAAAGGTAAAATCACTGCTTTAAAAATTAAAACTTTACCTTCAAAAGTCATCTGTCTCAGTCCCCAAAAGCCCAGTTTTTGCCTGACTTTCCCTAGCAAGTCGGCCCAGTTTGCCCGTCCTCCACCCTCTTTGTCAAATTTGACACCTAAAATCCGTAAGTCGGTTTTAAAAACCAATTCCAGTCCGCCTGTGTCCACGTTACCCCACGGCCCGAAGAGCTGGGCCTCGGACTTGCTCCTGTTGAGCTTGGCGCCCGAGGCCCGACCGTACCAGTCAGTCAGGTCCATTGCTCTTCGCATGGATAAAACGTCTGTGGCTAAAAGGGTTACGTCGTCCATATATAAAACGCACGTCACGGTCAGTCCACCCGTCCCAGGCACTTCGAGTCCTTTGATCCATTTATCCCTTCTCAAGATCTGTGCCAGTGGCTCGATGCAAGCCACGTACAGGAGGGGAGATAAAGGACACCCCTGACGGACGCCACTGCGGATATTCACCACTTTGGACACGTGCCCGTTAACCAACATTCTACTGATTATGCCCTTATACAGTAATCCCACCCAGGCTATGAACCTATCAGGGAACCCCATTTTGTCCAATACCTGTAGCAGGAACTGGTGCGAGACTCGGTCGAATGCTTTTTCGAAATCTAGGTTCAGGACTGCTAGTCGGATGTTTCTGTCTCTCGCGTAACAGATGACGTCTCTGATCAGCACTAGGCTGTCGGTGATCTTCCTCCCTGGCACAGCACACGCTTGGTCCGGGTGGATCACGTCCTCTAAAACGGTCGACATACGTGCAGATAAAATCTTGCTAAAAAGTTTACAGTCAAAGTTTAAAAGCGTGATAGGTCTCCAGTTCCTAAGGTCTGTCTTGTCACCTTTCTTGTGTAGAAGTGACACTATCCCTGTTCTAAAGCTGTCTGGGAGTCTGTCCAAGGTCTCAAATTCATTAAAAACAGTGAGCAAGTCGTGTGCTAAAATGTCCCAGAAAGTCAGATAAAATTCTAGAGGGAGTCCATCCATTCCTGGGGACTTCCCCTTTTTAAAACCTTTTAAAGAATTTTGCATTTCTAAAACCGTAAAATCCTGGGATAAAAGCACGGCTTCACTGTTTACCTTGTTGTCTAAAAAGGCTAAAACTTCCTCCAGGGTATCTTTGTGTACAGATTTTTCCTTATATAGGTTGGTATAAAATTCTTCCACCCCACCTAAAATCTCCTCTGTTGATTTGAGCTCCCTCCCTCCATCTTTTATTGCGGTGATTATACCTCCCCTTGAAACAATCTTTTTAAAAAATTATCTTGTACACTTTTCCCCTTCTTCAATCTCCCTCTCTCTGCTTCTTAAAATGACCCCCCTGCTTTGTATATCCGATAAAACACGCATTTCGTCTTTTACTGCTTTGATTTCATCTGTAAAATCAATCCCACAGTTAAAAAGGTTAAAATATCTCTGCAGTCTTTTTTGCAGTCCCATCATGCATCTTTTTTCCCTGTTTTTCTTATCCTTCCCTACCTTCTTAAAAAATCTCTTTGTCCGTTCTTTTACCATCTCCCACCACTGTGCTCGTGACTCATAAAAGTCCTGGAGGGTCTGCCATTGGCTGAACTGCTCTCTATACTCTCTGACTACTTCCTTGTCTTCTAAAACAGAGCAGTTCAGCCTCCACAGCCCTCCTACTACCGTCACACCAGTGGACAATGTAAGGGCGCAGGACAGCATCATGTGGTCAGAAAAGAAGAGTGGGGTCAGTGTAGCATCGGTCGGCGGGCAGTCCCATGTAAAAACATAGTCGATCCGAGAGGCTCTGGTGCCATCACCACTGAACCAGGTGAAGCCCTCCTCTCTTTGATGCAACGCTTTAAAACA
Organism: Ictalurus furcatus; assembly: GCF_023375685.1. Taxonomy (NCBI): domain Eukaryota; kingdom Metazoa; phylum Chordata; class Actinopteri; order Siluriformes; family Ictaluridae; genus Ictalurus; species Ictalurus furcatus. The sequence goes on along the minus strand of NC_071273.1, from coordinate 2,423,322 downwards.
GTCGACTAGTTTAAAATCTTTGACTAATCCCTGGAGTAAAACCGATTTTTTATCTATCTTGCACTCTCCTGCTACCCTTTTCCTATCTTTAGCTGTTAAAATACAATTAAAATCCCCTGCTACAATTAACGGCACCCTCCCTAGCATGTGGGACTGCAGGTCTTCTTAAAGTTCATACCTTTCATTTTTTTCCGTAAAACCATACACATTAAGAATAGTAAAATCCCTATCTAAAAAGGACAGATTGGCTAAGAGTGCCCGTCCGTCTCTCACCACTGTGCTGCCCTTCACCACGATATTGCGATTATTTATTAAGATCGCGACACCATCACGTTTATTAAAATTGGAGCCACTCCACACAGAGGGTTCCGGAGTCCACAGGTCTTCCCATTTCCTGTAATTATATAAAAAGGGCAGAGCACACTCTTGCAATAAAATCACATCTGACTTAAAGGATTTTAAAAGGGATAATACACTCTGTGCTCTCAGGGTGGACCTCACACTTCTCACATTGATGGTTGAGATTGTGAGGGTCATGAGCAGTATGGTTAAGAAGGTATGAAACAGTGTTAAAAACATGCAGAGACAACGTTAAAAACAAATTAAAGGCATATTATCTCTTGTGACACTTGCTCTTCCTTTATCCCAGTGGGCCTGGGTTCAGGAGGGCAAGTGTCTGCTGCCTCACGGGCCGCAGAGGCATCCTCTTGCGGCTCCTTTGTTTGTTCTTAGCTGGAGATGCAAGAAGCAAATCTAATTTGGGGGCTCTGAGGGCCACAAACGGTTCAGCTCTTCCGAGGAAGAACTTTCTCGCCGCTGCTCTGCCCTCAGTTTTTTCTCCTCTGTTCGTAACAGAGGAGATCCTGTTGGTTTTTTCTGCAACTGAGCATTTGGGAATGGACTGTCTGTCTCACTCCCCCAGATACTAAACTTTTCTCTGATACTGTCTGCATGGAGGAAGCCGTCCCTTCCTCCATTTCCTGGCCTTTCTTTTCTGGGTAGCTTCCTCCCTCTGGTTGTCTGACTCCGCCCCTAAGGCCACCCCACTTCCTTGTTTTTGCTCAAGCCCTGAGGCTGACCGGAACATTTACTTTCCTGCCAAAACCACAGGGCCTGCCTCCTTCTCCATTGTTTGCTTTGTTTGCTCAGTTTGTGGGGCGGCCATTTTGTTACCCTTCAGTTTGTTGGCAAAACTTTTAGGGCACTCTCTGTAGAGGTGGTTTGTCTCCCCACATAGATTACACCATCTGCCAATGGTGCACTCATCAAAAACATGACCAATTTCTCTACACTTCCCGCATATTAATTTCTGGCATGCCTCGGCTAGATGTCCCATTCTCCCACACTTGCGGCAGAGTTCGGGCATACCTTGATAGTGAATGTAGCCTCTCTCCTCTTCTAACACATTCATGAAAGGGATATGTCTCAGGCCCTGGTAGCCCCCAGCGTCTTCCCATTGTTTAATGGGAATCCGCCAGGAAGAATTCCAGATACTGTCCTCATCCAACACTTTGACTGGTTGTCCGTGAACAGTGCAAAATCTACCCAGCCAGACACAAATGTCATCCCCACTCACTGTTTCATTAAACATCCTGGCAATCACTGTTTTAAGTGAATTGTCAGAAAGCTTCTCCACCGTGAACATGGAGAACTGGGCATTACAAGCATCAAACCTTTGCCAGTAATCATTTAGCAGCGAAGCAGTCCTAAAACTAACATCAAAACCTTTGTTCAGGGGCAGAGTCACTAGACAGATCAGTTCATCGGGTCTGAAATTAAGAGATTTTTGGATTAGCTTCCTGGAGAAGTCAAGGCGTGATATCCCCAGGAGCTTACCATCCACCTCTTTAAATAAGAAACGTACGCTGTGATGCATCCTCATGCCAGCAAGAGTAGCCAACATTTTGGAGGCACCACTAGCCTAGAAAAATAAATAAATAAATACATTAATTAATAAACTGTAATAAATAACTCAAATACAACCCAAAACACATTATTAAAAAAAGGAAAATTAATTAATTAATTTGTACATACCTTTACACAGGTCCAATGGCTTGATGTTCCTTTAACCAAAAGGCACTGAAAAAAATACACAGGGTCTGCACAAATATTATCTTTGGATAGTTTGCCCAAAACCACGAAAAGGCTGAGAGCAATGGCCACCAAAGTGTCGATCGCTGCCTCAAACAATTGGACTTGGCCAAAAGGCCGAGAACCGATAACCCGTTATGGCCTCTGGCCTAACGAGCACCAGCTGGCAAAACCTCCACTCCTGGAGACATGCATTACCACGTGCTTGAAGACCTTGTGCAGAGAGGATTGAGCAACTAGGCACCATGCCCAACCGACCTTGCATCCCAAAGCCAAACTTCTTCCCTCTCTTACATTAAACTGTAAAACAAATACAGCTTTGCCACAGCAAAGCCTACACAAATAAGTTGAACTCATCAGCGTTCCTCTCCACAGAAACCTTTAGTAAAAGGCAAAAGATTATAGCCTTGATAGCTACAGGTGAAGGATTGGTCTAGAGCTGGATGTGGGCTGTGATTTGTATTAAAACCTAATAGGTCCCCTCCTTTTTCCCATTAAGTACATCTGAAACCTTTACAACTGACACCTGTTCCATTTTGTACAATTAAATTTTTATTTTTAATTTTTTTTGTAAGTATGTCACTTTATTTTTTTCCCCTACTTTTCTTCCCCCTCCTTCTGGACGGAGCAAGCCCTTCTTCCAGCTCCTTGCTCTAAAAATCCGTTTAATATAAAGTCCTCGAATGGAGGACATATCAGGTATTAAACTGATAAGAACAGATTTTTTTTTCTTTTTATTTTACATAGACCAAAACCTAGCAAATAAGCTTGCTAGGTGCCCCTCCGCCCCTCGTACCAAACGGGCCAGGTAGGATACGTACAGTGCAGCCAGCTTGAGAGGAGCACAAACTACTCCCCTACCCCCCTTCTCCACCTCTAGGTACATGGTGCCTCTCGCCACCCATTCACTTTTACCCCCCCCCCCCCCCCAATGAGTGTGAAGAGCACCTGCTCTATTCTCCACCCTGTCCAGAAGGGGACAGGGTAAACGTATGCCAGATGGATTAAGCTTGCTAACAGGTAACAGTGCACTGCTACAGCCCTCCCGGTCAGGGACAAATCTCTTACTGTCCACCTTGCTGCCTTGGCCTGCAGCCACTCTAAAACAGCTTCCCAATTTCTGACATCACTGCACTCCCTCCAAAACCTCACCCCAAGTATGCGGAGACCATCTGGGCACAGGGAGAAACTCCCCCGGGACATCCGTCCGATGTGCCCAGGGTCCCACAAAGAGCACCGCAGATTTTCTGCAGTTGACGCGTGCACCGGTAACCTCTGTAAAGGCCGCCAGGATCCGTTCAACTTCCCCATCCGAGGCCAGGAAAAGGGTAGTATCATCAGCATATGCTGTTCTTTTGCACATATCCCTTCTCCCCCTGGGATATGCAGCCCAAGGAAACTTTGTTCCTTCTTTGAACCTGGTAAACAAAGGCTCCAGATAGAGCACATACAGGAGGGGGGACATAGGGCACCTCTGTCACATTCCTCCTGCCTGTGCAACAGCTCTTGAAAAATGGCCATTGATTCCCACGCGACTCACAGCCCCCATGTAGAGCAGCCGGATGAGAGATAGGAACTTTTCCCCAAATCCCATCCGCTGTAAGGTGGCAAACAAAAAACCATGGTTTACCCTGTCAAACGCCTTTTCCTGATCTAACCCCAGTAGGGCTACGGGCAGCCTATGTTTCTGTGCCCACGCTATTGCATCCCGAATCAGCACAAGATTCATGCTACTTGAGCGTCCAGGCACACCACACATCTGGTCCGGGTGCACTACTGTGCCAATCACCTTCTTTAGGCTCCGAGTCAGCACCTTAGCCAAGATTTTATAATCACTACAGAGAAGAGTGATTGGTCGCCAGTTTGCTAGTTCTGCTCTCTCTCCCTTCTTAAGTAAGAGCGTGATGTACCCTGTCCTGGCAGATTGAGGCAGTAACTCCTTCTTGGTTACCTCTTCATACACAGCCATGATGTCTTTACTGGCCCGTGGCCAAACTGCTTTGTACCACTCAATGGGGAGACCATCCCCCCCTGGTGCTACCCCACCCTTGAGCGAGCGCATGGCCTCCTCCACCTCCTCCTGAGTCAGCTCGGCTTCGAGGTCCTTCAGGTCCTCCTGAGACACCCTTCAGTCAACGGCCTTCAAAAAGTCCTCTGCCTCCACCTCACCCATTCTCCTTAGCTGGAACAGGTCTTTGTAGTAGGCCGCCACCCTCTCTAACATCCCTCCCCTGGAGGTGATCAAAAGTTCTCCCTCCCTCAGGCCTTCTATATGGGACCTATGTTGCCGGACCCTAACTCTATCAAAAAAGAACCGTGTTGGCCTCTCATCCTGCAGCAAACGCTGCCGCCCTGCCTGCACACTGTAACTTCTGGCTTCAGTGTAAAAATGGCCTTGCAGCACTCCACTAGCCTGCTTAGCCCAGGAGGCTGGCAAGGTCCTTGACCACTGAGCTATCTTCTGTCTTTTCTCCTTTGCCGCCTTGCGGCTCCACCACTGGCAGAACTTGGCCACTTTACCCTTTGTGTCCTCCCACCACTCTACTTTGGTGCTACAGAGCACTTTTAGAGACTGCCACCCCAAATAGAATATTTGTATAGTGCTTAAGAAGGACGGATCCTACAAATACGTTACATTCAACTTCCAAAACCCTGGGCCTCTTGCCCCCGCCCTCACTTCTATTTCTGCCCTCACCAAACAGTGGTAAGATGCCCAAAAAGTCTGTACCTGGTAGCGGGTCACCTTCGCCCTTCTGGGTGCCAGGATGTAGTCCAGCTGAGAGGCATTCCCCCTACTATTCCTCCACATAGCCCCACCCCGAAATCTTTTCCAACATCAACCATGTTTGCACTAGTTAGGATTCTGTTCAGGTCCCTCTCAAGGTTAATGTCAGTCACCCACATGTAACAGGTCTTATTAGTATACAAGAGGGGCTCCAGTATCTTGAAGAAACCTGCCCTCTCCCCCACCCTAGTTAAAGCATATACACAGATAACCCTAAACACTATGCCCCTCCAGGTCCCATCTACACTTAACACCCTTCCAGGCACCACTGCCTCTTCAGATCCCAATTCAAACTCCCATGACTTGAACAAGATACCCACCCCATCTGCCAAACCTTTTCCAACGCCCCATACTGAAGGTCCTGCCCTCCACCCTCCAGAAAACAAAGCCACATCAGCCGCTGAGTGCAGATGGCACTCCTGCATGAACAAGACTTCAAAGGGCACCGCCTCCAGCGACCTGAAGACTGCTGTCCGCTTTTCTGCCTGCCTACAACCCCTCACGTTCAATGTAGCTATCCTAAAACTCCACTAATGGGGCCACTTCCCATTCCGCCCGTGATGCATAGAGGTTTTTTGCTTTCTGCTCGCGAGGATTCCATCTCCCTGGCTCTTCCTGCTCCTCTGCTGTGTCCTTACCAGTCTCTTTTCTGCTCCTCTTTCTCTCTTGCTTCCTTTCTGTGTCCATTCCACCGCTTGGGGTCCTGCATCTTCCCTTTTTGGGCTGCTGTTCCCCATCCTCCATCTTTTCCTCCCATACTCCGTCTTGGCCACCTAGCTGCGTTTCCCAGGGCTGATTTTTCTCTACTTTCTCCGCCCAGGTGCCGTCTTCTATTTGGGGGCAGATCTGTTTCTCCAAATCCTCCTCCGTTACATCCAGATTCATTTCAGCAGACTCTTGTATACTGCTGCCGTCAGCCTCCTCCTGCTCTGTAACTGATGCTGCTGTCCTCCTCTTCACTGTCCCTAGCCTGCCTCAGTAGCTCCTCCTCCTCTGTGGGACCTTCCTCTTGACCCATCTGTTCCAGTTCTTCTGTGAAAAGGTTGGCAAAAGCCCCTTTCTGGTTTGGACAGTTGTGGTACAGGTGGGCCTCACACCTGCACAAGCTGCAGGTTTTCAGGGCTTTGCACTCAGTAGCCACATGCCCTTCGCCACTGCAGAATCGGCACCTCAAACCTGTACACACTTCTTTCATGTGGCCCGTGGCCTGACATCGCCGACAATAGATGGGCTGTCCAGGATAGTGCAAGAACCCCTTATGTGACCCTAAGGCAAAACTGCCTGGAGGATGACGAAGGCCCCCAGGAGCTGCCGGATCCACCTTTAGCCGTACCATAAATCTTCGCCTCCCAGTCCAAATACCAAAACGGGCTCTCAACTTTTCAGCTGCTGACACACTAGAGCAATATCGCCCGAGAAAAGCCCTGACGTCCTCCTCAACGATAAACGGATTATACATATGAATGACTATAGGTGCCTCTTCCAGGGTGAAGAGAGAGTTCAGCCAGAGTCCGTTAAGCACAGGGCTCCCAGGATTGCTGCTACACTTCTCGAATAGGTCCGTGCACTGCCTCAAAGATGCCAAGGTAATATCCACGAAGCCCAATGCAGAGAAATCCTGGAGGCAAAACACTGAAGACAGATCCACACCACACAGGTCCGTGAGAATCTTTAGAATGACCCACTCTCTTCCAAAACGTTGCGCCACTTCAACCATTGCATTGTCCACTAATTCCACCCGTACTGTGTTGCAAAGCTGCACCACTTGGGGTGGCTGATGATGGTTGTCTCTCGGCATCACACTTGATCTAAGCCAAAAGGCTGAAAAGCGATAACCCGTTATAGCCTCTGGCCTAACAAGCACCAGCTGGCAAAGCCTCCACTCCTGGACGACATGCATTACCACATGCATGAAGACCTTGTGCAGAGAGAATTGAGCAACTAGGCACCACGCCCAACCGACCTTGCATCTCAAAGCCAAACTTCTTCCCTCTCTTACGTTAAACTGTAAAACAAATATAGCTTTGCCACAGCAAAGCCAACAAAAATAAGCTGAACTCGTTAACGTTCCTCTCCACGGAAATCTTTAGTAAAAGGTGAAAGATTTATGCGTGAATGAAGAGAAACCCGAGCTATACAGGAAGTCGGTCCAGGCCTCCGAAACTCCATCGCAGGCCTAGAAATCCGGTCTAGGGTAGGTTGGCTTGCGCCGGCCCCTTACACCTGCATAGCCTTGATAGCTACAGATGTAGGATTGGTCTAGAGCTGGATGTGGGCTGTGGTTTGTATTAAAACCTAATAGGTCCCCTCCCTTTTCTCCCATTAAGTACATCTGAAACTGTTATGATTGACCCCTGTTCCATTATTAGTTGAAAAAGCGTGAAAGAAAACCCCGTTTTCTGCAATAAACCCAAATACCGTTATTTAACAAGGGCAATACTGTCACCTGAAATATACACTTTCGAACCCCTCTTATAGTGAAGCCTACCTTGTCTCATGAGGCAGAAATCCCTTTCTTTTGTCATATGCAAATGCTTGCCCAACCTTTCCCTACTCATCCCCACGTCCCTTCCCCTCCATTCCCTCCAAAACCCCTGCCTAGACTGCATTTGGCGTGAGGGTCCTCCCTTCTCTGCACCAAAGCCTGAAACCAGGGTGGCCAACAGGGCCCATAAGCACGACCTTCCCCATCCTGAAAACCCCGGACTGGCTCCTCCATGCCTCCGCGTACCTTTGCCAAGCTTCCTGTCTCTCCCCTAACCATCTCATTCTGCCTAGGAAGCTGCGGAAAATGGAGCCCGGCTCCAGCCTTGGCTTCTGTGCTCGCAAACACTTTCCCCTCCACCTGCAAACTGCCCTTTTCCCCTCTGAGACAACTAACTACACAATCTTGCATTGCCCTGGGTCCAAGGCTTCCAGTTCCTCCCCAAACCTTACCAGGTTATCATTCAAGGGGACGTTAGGGCTGTTTCTCGACCATTCCTTCACTAGTCCCCAGAACACTTGTATTCAGGGACACATCCAAAACTCATGCTCCACCGTCTCTTCCTGTCCACACCCTACCGGACATAGGGGCATCCTAACACTCCCAAAGCGATACAGGCATTCCCTTACAGGGAGGTGGCCCAAGGCCACTAACCAATTCAAATCCTTTGCCTCCCCCTCCAAGAAAATTGGCTGGAGGGCCTCCTGACTTCCCGGCCTACAACGGACCAAGTGGAGGGGACCCTCTGGTTGTGCATGAAGAGGTCATAGAGGTGCCTGCGATTACATACCAGGCCACCTTCAAGGCACCCTGGGTTCAGCCCCAAGACCTGTGCCATGCGGTCATAGTGCCATGGTCTTTCGAAGGTCCATGGGCTTGACCACTCTAGAGGAGCTAGGCTCCTCAAAGGGAAGCCCAGCCAGTACCTGGCAAAGCATGAAGCAAGGTGATTTAGAGGACGGATAACTAGCTCTGCATGGAAAGCTATCATCATAGCTACCGTTTTCCAGAGGAAGTTAGGAACCCCTCTTCCCCCCCTTTGCTGGTACATAAGAGCTCTCTGCACCAGCTCTGTCCTCCCTCACCAGATAAAATGAAAGACTGACCTTTCTAACCTGGATTCCCCCCCCGCAAGTGGGCATGGAAAAACATTGGCTGTATGGATCAGCCTGGACAAGGTGTCCATTTTTATGACAAGAGCTCGGCCGTTGATTGACAGCCTTCTTGTTTCCCATAGGGCAAGGCACTGCTGTACCTTCAGCACACTGGCCCGATTCCTTGTGCCACTGGCTGAATGGAAGGAAGAAATGCCTAAAATCTTTATTCCATCCGGGCATACTGGGTAGCCACCCCAAGCACTTGATCTACCCCGACTGGATCCGCACGCCATAACCCTGGACTTCTCGGAGTTCACCAAAGCTCTGGAGGCCTGGCAGTAGGACCCCAGGTGGGATTCCACCCTGTGGAAGTCCTTCTCATCTGTTATAAGGATAGTCAGGTCATCTGCATAAACCGAGACTAGGGCTCTGCATCCTCCCCCACAGGGACATGGAATCCTGCCAGACTTTGGTCTGCTCGCAGGCTAGCCACTAGCGGCTCAATTGCCAACATGTATAGCAGCAGGGAGAGCGGACACCCTTGTCTCACTCCACCTGCCTGAATCACCGGCCTCAACAGAAAGCCATTGATGCAAACCCTTCTTGCCACCTCCACATACAACAGCTTCACCACCCTTATAAACCTTGGCCCAAAACTCAACCTCTTGATCACAGCAAAATGGAAAGCATGGCTAACCCGGTCAAATGCCTTTTCCTGTTCTAGGCTCAGCAAGGCCAAGGGTCGGCTTTGCCCCTTTACCTTAGTTAAGACATCTCGTATTGGGTATAAATTCAGGGCACACATACGGCCCTGCACAGGATGCCAAGTTACCAAATCTGTCCGATCCCCCTTTTATTACAGCAGGGAAATGCACCCCATCCTCAATGAGGGCGTATTAAAACCTAATAGGTCCCCTCCCTTTTTCATTAAATACATCTGAAACCTTTACGACTGACACCTGTTCCATTTTGTATAATTAAATTATTATTACTTTTTCCTACTTTTCCCCTCCTTCTTCTAACCCTACTTTGTATTAAAAACCTATTAGGTCCCCTCCCTTTTCCCATTAAGTACATCTGAAACCGTTACGATTGAACCCTGTTTCATTTTGTATAATCGTTTAACGTGAATATTTATTTATCTATTTATTTACTTATTTCCTTCGTCTTTTATTTGACCCTTTTGAAAAAGTGCACCGTTCCTCAAGGTACTGCAATACCAGGTCGATACGTGGAGCAGACGGAGCAAGCCCCTCTTCCAGCTCCAAAACTGCCCTCTCCAGGTCTAAAAGAAAGTTCCTAGGGGAACTAAAAACAGAACACACAAGTAATATTAAAGGAAAAATCCCTTCTTTACATATTAAAATTTTACCTTTGATAGTCAGCTGTCTTAGTCCCCAAAAGTCCAGTCTTTGACTGACTTTCCCTATCAAGTCAGCCCAGTTTCCCTGTCCTAAACCCTCTTTGTCAAATATAACACCTAAAATCCGTCGGTCAGTTTTAAAAACCAATTCCAATCCACCTGTGTCCAAGTTACCCCACAAACGCAACTGCGGATATTTACCGCTTGGGACACATGCCCATTAACCAAAATTTTGCTGACTAAGCCATTATACAGCAGTCCCACCCAGGCTATAAACCTATTAGGAAGCCCAATTTTTTTCCAATACCTGAAACAGGAACTGGTGCGAGACTCAGTCAAATGCTTTTTCGAAATCTAGATTTAGGACTACTAGTAGATTATTTCTGTCTCTCGCGTAACAGATGACATCTCTAATCAGCACTAGGCTGTCTGTGATCTTCCTCCCAGGCACAGCACATGCTTGATCCGGATGGATCACTTCCTCTAAAACGGTCGACACATGTACAGCTAAAATCTTGCTAAAAAGCTTACAATCAAAGTTTAAAAGCGTGAGGGGTCTCCAGTTTTTGAGGTCAGTCCTGTCACCATTTTTGTGCAGAAGTGACACTATCCCTGTTCTGAAGCTGTCTGGAAGTCTGTCCAAGGTCTCAAATTCTTTAAAAACAGTTAGTACGTCATGTGCTAAAATGTCCCAGAAAGTCAGATAAAATTCTAGGGGGAGTCCATCCATTCCTGGGGATTTCCCCCTTTTAAAACCTTTTAGAGAATTTTTCATTTCTAAAACCATAAAACCATAAAATGGGATAAAAGCACGGCTTCGCTGTTGACGTTGTTGTCTAAAAAGGCTAAAACTTCCTACAAGGTATCTTTGTGTACGTATTTTTCACTGTATAAATTACCATAAAATTCTTCTACCCCACCTAAAATCTCATTTGTTGTTTTGAGATCCCTCCCTCCATCTTTTATTGTGGTAATTGCCCTTCCCCTTGATAGTCTCTTTTTTTTTTTAAATGTACATACACTTTTCCCCTTCCTCAATCTCTCTCTTAAAATGACCCCCCTGCTTTGTATGTCAGATAAAACATGCATTTCTGCTTTTACTTCTTTGATTTCATCTGTAAAATCCATCCCACATTTAACAAGGTTAAAATATCTCTGCAGTCTTTTTTGCAGTCCCATCATGCGTCTTTTTTCCCTGTTCTTATTTTCTTTCCCTACCTTCTTAAAAAATTGTCGCGTTTGTTCTTTCACCATCTCCCACCACTGTGTTCATGAATCATAAAAGTCCTGGAGGGTCTGCCATTGACTGAACTGCTCCCTATACTTTCTACCTACTTCTTTGTATTCTAAAACAGAGCAGTTCAGCCTCCACAGCCCTCCTCCTACAGTCACACCAGTGGACAGTGAAAGGGTGCAAGACAGAATCATGTGGTAAGAAAAGAAGAGGAGGGACAGTGTAGCATCGGTCGGCGGGCAGTCCCGTGTAAAAACATACTCGATCTGAGAGGCTCTGGTGCCATCACCACTGAACCAGGTGAAGCCCTCCTCGCTTTAAAACAGTTGACTAGTTTAAAATCCTTAACTAAACCCTGAAGTAAAACCGATGTTTTATCTACTGTACACTCCCCTGCTACCCTTTTCCGATCTTTCACTGTTAAAATACAATTAAAATCCCCTGCTACAATTAGGGCAACCCGACTTAGCATGTGGAACTGCAGGTCTTCTAAAAGTTCATACCTTTCATTTTTTTCCGTAAAACCATACACAAAAAGGATAATAAAATCTCTATCTAAAAAGGTCAGATTGGCTAAAAGTGCCCATCCATCCCTCACCACTGTGCTGCCCTTTACCAAGATATTTGGATTATTTATTAAAATAGAAACACCATCAGATTTATTAAAATTGGAGCCACTCCACACAGAGGGTCCTGGGGTCCACAGGCCTTCCCAATTCCTGTAACTACATAAAAAGGGCAGAGCACGCTCTTGCAATAAAAACACATCAAACTTAAAAGATTTTAAAAGGGATAAAACACTCTGTGCTCTCAGGGTGGACCTCACACTTCTCACATTGAGTGTTGAGATTGTGAGGGTCATGGGCAGTATGGTTAAAACGGTATGCAACAGTATTAAAAAACTTGCAGACAAATTTGAAAACCTATTAAAGACAGATTATTTCTTGTGACAGGTGCTCTTCCTTTATCCCATTGGGCCTAAGTTCGGAAGGGCAAGTGCCTGCTGCCTCACGGGCCGCAGAGCCATTCTCTCGCAGCAGCTTTGGTGACAATGTTCTTAGCTGGAAGTGCAAGATGAAATCTCATTTGGGGGCTCTGAGGACCACAAACGGTACAGATCTTCCAAGGAAGAACTGTCTCGCCGTTGCTCTGCCCTCAGCTTTTTCTCCTTTGTTACGAAAGGAGATCCCGCAGGTCTATTCTGCACCTGAGCATTTGGGAGTGGACAGTCTGTCCCAATCTCTCCAGATTCTAAACTTTTTTCGGATACTACCTGCATGGTGGAAGGCGTCCCCTCTTAGTTTTTCTCCATTTCCTGGCCTTTCTTTTCTGGGGAGGGGGTAGCTTCCTCCCTCTGGTTGTCTGACTCCACCTCTGGGGCCGCCCCACTTCCACTTTCCTGCTGAAACCCTGAGGCTGTTGGGAAATTTGACTTTTCTGCCAAAACCACAGGTCCTGCCTCTTTCTCCATTGCTTGCTTTGGTTGCTCAGTTGGTGGGGCGGCCAACTTGTTACCTTTCAGTTTGTTGGCAAAACTTTTAGGGCAATCTCTGTAGAGGTGGTTTGTCTCCTTACACAGATTACACCATCTGCCTGTGGTGCACTCCTCAAAAACATGACCAATTTCTCTATACTTCATATATATTACTTCCTGACATGCTTTGGCTAGATGTCCCATTCTCCCACACTTGTGGCAGAGTTTGGGCATTCCTTGATAATGAATGTATCCTCTGTTCTCTCCCAACACAATCATGGAAGTCAGATGTCTAAGGCCCTGGTAGCCCCCAGCATCTTCCCATTGTTTAATGGGAATCCGCCAGGAGCAATTTCAGATACCGTCCTTTCCAACACTTTGACTGGTTGTCCACAATCAGTGCAATATCTACTGAGCCAAATACAAATGTCAATCCCACTCAGTGTTTCATTAAACATCCTGACAATCACTGTTTTTAGTGAATTGTCAGAAAGTTTCTCCACAGTTAACATGAAGAACTGGGCCTTACAACCATCAAACCTTTGCCAGAAATCATTTAGCAGAGAAGCACTCCTAAAACTAACGTCATAACCTTTGTTCAGGGGCAGAGTCACTATGCATGGAACGCTATCAGCATAGCCACCATTTTCCAGAGGAGGTTAGGAACCCCCCTTCCCACTTTTGCTATCGGTTGGTACATAAGAGCTCTCTGCACCAGCTCTGCCCTCCCTCCCAGATAAAATTAAAGACTGATCTTTCTAACCTGGACCCTCCCTGCAGGTGGGCATGGAAAAACATTGGCTGTATGGATCAGCCTGGACAAGATGTCCATTTTTATGACATGAGCTCAGCCACTGATTGACAGCCTTCTTGTTTCCCATAGGGAAAGCGCTGCTGTGTCTTCTTCAGCACACCTGGCACCGCTTGCTGAATGGAAGAAATTAATACCTAAATCTTTATTCCATCCGGACATACTGGGTAGCCACCCCAAGCACTCGACCTGTCCCACCAGGATCCACATGCCATAACCCTGGAATTCTCGGAATTCACTAAAGCTCCAGAGGCCCGGCAGTAGGACCCCAGGTGGGATTCCACCCTTTGGTCCGGGTGGATGATGAGACTCATCACTTTTCCCACCCTCAATGTCATGGCCTTTGCCAGAATTTTATAATCCGCCGTTAGGAGTGTAATAGGGTGCCAATTTGCTATATCTTCCTGACACCCTTTCTTATACAGCAGGGAAATGCACCCCATCCTCATTGAGGGGTGAAAAGTCCCTCCTCTACCTGCTCCCGAAATATCACCAGCAAGTCTGGCCCTATTATTTCCCAGAAGGTAGAGTAAAACTACACTGGCAGCCCATCTAGCCCTGGCACTGAACCACGTTTCAATGAAAGCATGGCCTCCTTAATATCTTGGAGTGACAAGTCTGCATCCAGACTCTTGCGCTCTCTATCAGGGAGCTTAGTAGTGAGGTTTTGTAGCACGCTGTCTTGCTCTTCCCCTTCCTGGCCCCCTTGCAAAAAAGTGTGTCAAAAATCTGCAGCTGCTTCCAACATTGCAGTGGTGGCTTTCACTACCCTGCCTCTATGCAGCAATCCTTCAATACGAGACTTCTTCTGACTTGCCCGTACAGCCTGAAAGAAATATCTGCACGAGCGCTCCCCCTCTACCATCTCACGCACCCCTGCCATCAAGGCTTTGGCCTGCCTCTCAAAAAACCCACGAATCTGGGCTTTTGTCTCCACAAACTGATTCCACTCTGTGGACTTCCCTGATGCCAGCTTTGAGCCTAGGTTGTGCAACTCCTCTGAGGCAGCCTGGATCTCTTATTATTATAGCATCCCACCCTTTAAACAAAATTGCTACCCCATCTTCTTTCACATAACTTGCGCCCCAATCTGAAAAGCCTTTTTCCCAGTCTTTTTTGAAAGTAACCACATCTTCTCTATCTTTCAGGTGACATTCCTGCAAAAACAGAATGTTGAAGGCCACATACCTTAGGGACAAAAACAACCCTCTCCTCTTTGTGGGGTTCTTCAGCCCCCTCACATTTAAAGTGCAGATCTTCATGTTCTTTATTTTTATTTTTTATTTTTAAAACACACCCTTCTTCATACTTATAAAGAACAGTACTTTCCAATTTTAAGTAACAGGAGCTGAAAACAGATTTACATTCTGTCCTTTGCAGGGGGGGGGGTCCCACTCCCTCTGCCTGCCAACTTCATCCCCGTAGTCGTTCTGAGGCCCACCTCGTCCCATCCAGGGAAGGGGGCAGGAGGTGACAGAGGGCCTCCTGCTACTGGGGAATACTCCTGCTCCTCCATTTCCGTTGAAGACTCGGGATCCCCCGTACCCTCTCGGTTGTTGTAATGTCTTGTCCCTTGGAAGCGGATCCTTCTCCCCGGCTCTGCATCCCTGACCTTGCTAGGGAAAGGCCGCTTCCCTAGAACTTTTGCCCACTCTGAGGTGTCTGTTGGTCCGTCTACAGTGCTATTTGCCCAAACCTTCTGCTCAGCAGGGTCCCCCTGACCCCCAATCTTTTCCCACGACCCCTCATTGGGGACCACTCCAGGCCAGATATGCTGGGCCCACCCTCCAACTGCCACAGGGGGAGCTCCCCACCCCCCCTCCCCCTCTGTTTCATTACCTTTTTCTCCTTTCCTGTCGTCACTCTCTGTTGCTCCCAACTTTTGCCTTCTTTCCCCCGACCCGTCTCCTGGTCCGAGTTCTGTCCCAGCTGGCTTTCTACCTTTTCCTCCTGGCCTTCTCTACATGGTTCTGTGGAGCCTACTTGGGAGCTTGGGAGAATTTTTCCACCCTCTTTCTCTGCCCCAATAACTCTGGATGTTCCCCTGGATCTGGATGGGGCTTCCTTGACTTCATGCCAGGGCTTTTCCCACCTCTACCCTGCACGTTCCTCTCTATAGAAATCTTTAGTAAAAGGCAAAAGATTTATGCGTGAACAAAGAGAAACCTGAGCTATCCATGAAGACAGCCCAGGCCTCCAAAACTCCATCAGAGGCCTAGAACTCTGGCTAGGGTACGTTGGCTTGCCCCGGCCCCTTAGACCTGCATAGCCTTGATAGCTACAGATGAAGGACTGGTTGTGGGCTGTAGTTTGTATTAAAACCTGTTAAGTCCAATCCCTTTTTTTTTCATTAAGTTCATCTGAAACTTTTACAATTGACCCCTGTTCCATTTTGTACAATTGCACAACTTGAATATTTATTTATTTCCTCCTTTTATTTGACCCTTTTGAAAAGGTGCACCATTCCTGGAGGTACTGCAATACCAGATTGATGTGTGGAGCGGATGGAGCAAGCCCCTCTCCCAGCTCCTTGCTCTAAAAATCCATTTAATATAAAGTCCTCGAATGGAGGACGTATCAGGTATTAAACTGATGAGAACATTTTTTTTTTTTTTAATTTTATTATGAAACTAATTTAAAAAAAAAAAAACATTAACCAATCATCAATTCATCATCACACTCACTAAATTGCCATGCCCATTGCCCTGGAAATACTAATCCATGGCATCCGGAGGCTGAACAATCACCCCTGCTCCTGGGGGAGGCAGCTTCCCTCTCCCCTTGGCTCTCTTCCCCATCCCCACTGTCATTCTGAAACCTTCCTCATCCCATCGTCGTAAGGTATACACCAGCACTGCTACTGGTGGAAACTCTCCTGCCTTTGCATCTGCCTCCGCTGAGAGTCGGGTTCTCCTCAGCTCCAACTCCTCTCCGGGGAAGGGCCGTTTCCCCGACACTGTTGCCTACTCCAGCACTTTTACTGCTTCAACGGCCGTTCTCATCCCCCACACCTCCAACTTTTCTTCCCCTTCCCCATTGTCCTCCTGCATCTGCTCCTCCTTCCCCCTCGATCCCTCCTCCATCAGAGACTCCTGTTCATTTTGCTCCTTCTGGAGACCTCCCACTGTTCCTTCTCCCATTCTCCGCTCTTTCTGCTCTGCTATCCTCTGTCCCAGCATTTTCCCCTCCTTCACCATTTTTCCACCACTTTCTTGGGGCACCAGCTGCCCTTCCGGAACTCTACAGTTCCCTTACCGACCAGGCATTGGGGTTAAAGGTGCCATTATTTATCTGATGCACAGATCACTTCTACACCTGGAGAAAACTGGGAGCATTGTGAGAATCAGGGTTTTTTTTTCCCCCCCCAGTGCTTTCAATACAATTCAGCAATCACTACTTAGGGGGAAGCTTTTGGGAGCTGGAGTTAACTGCCATCTGGCTGCATTGATCATCAACTATCTCACTGACAAACCACAGTATGTAAGGCTCCAGGACTGTATGTCTGATGTGGTGGTTAGCAGCACAGGAACACCACAGGGTACAGTACTTGCTCCCTTTCTCTTCATCCTATACAGAGCGGACTTCAGGCATAACACTAGCAGCTGGCACATGCAGATGTTCTATGATAGTCATTGTTGGACAAGTATCAGAGGAGAACGGTCAGTAATCCCGGGAGGTCATTGCTGACTTTGTCAACTGGTGTGAATTAAACCACCTCTGCCTCAATGCCAGCAAGACAAAGGAGATGGTAGTCGACCTCCGCAGGAGGCCACCCCAGTCTATGCCGGTGATAATCCAGGGTGTTGACAGGGTGGAGATGTATACATTCCTGGGTGTTCACACCAACAATAAATATGACTGATCCATAAACACAGATGTCCTGTATAAAAAGGGCCAAAGTTGTCTCCATCTGCTGAAGAAACTGAGGTCTTTTGGTGTGTGCAGGACCCTGCTAAAATCTTTCTATAACACTGTGGTAACATCTGCTATCTTCTATGCAGTAGTTTCCTGGGGAGTTGGTAGCACAGAGAGGGACAGGAAATGTCTTAACAAACTGGTTAAGAGGGCTAGCTCTGTCCTGGTCTACCGCAGGTCCTTCATCCCTACAGCGGTCAGACTGTTTACTTCAAAAAACAACAATGTAGCACTATTAGCTGTTTTGCATCATCAACCCATACATTCACAATAATTCTGCAATATGAACATTTATTCATTTATTATTATTTGTTGCTCACCCTCTAATGTTAACTGTGCATTAATATTTGTATTAATCTGTACATACATTGAGGTGTTCAGTGTCCATATTAACATTATTATTGTTTTTTTTACTACTTTTATTCTTATTGTTCTATTCATATTGTGTCTGTATATATGACATATTTTTCAATTCTATTCCTATTTAATGCGTATTCATTCCTATCACTGTTTTGTGTAACTGAGCTGCTGTAATGAGGGAATTTCCCCAGTGTGCGATTAATAAAGTTTCTTATCTTATGAACAGTAACATTAGCCAGTGTCAGAGAGGCCTTTAGTTGCTTAGACGTTTTCCTGGGTTCCTTTGTGACCTTGCAGACTATTACAATTCTTTCTCTTGGAGTGATCTTTGTTGGCCCCCACTCCTGGAGAGGGTAACAATGGCCTTGACTTTCTTCTATTTGTACATAATCTGTCTGACTGTGGATTGGTGTAGTCCAAAATCTTGAGACATGGTTTTGTAACTTATCCAGCCTGATGAGCATCAACAACCTTTTTCTGAGGTCCTCAGAAATACCCTTTGTTCATGCACTTCCACAAACATCCCTCCCACACATTAGATTCCAATAGATCCCTTTTCTTTACATAAAACAGGGTGCTCACTCACACCTGATTGTTATTCCATTGCTTGAAAACACCTGACTCTAATCTCTAATTTCCCCTTCAAATTAACTGCTTACCCAAGAGGTTCGCATAGTTTTTCCAGTCACATATGTAATATTGGATCATTTTCCTCTAAATAAATGACCAAGTTAATATTTTTTGTCTCATTTGTTCTCTTTGTCTACTTTTAGGACTTGTGTGAAAATCTGATGATGCTTTAGCTCATATTTATGCAGATATATAGAAAATTATTTCAAGCACCACTGTAGTTATGGATGTGTATGCACACATATGTACATAAATATTCATACACTGATATTTATTTGTTACACAGGTTCAACACAAGTCATGTCTTTTGACTCCATTTCTGACTCATTTTGCTCTATTGTTCCCAATGTTGCTTTCCTAAATTCCTTATCCCACCCTACCAACAGGTATAGAGAGATGAGTCTTTTACCCCTGAATGTTCTCCAGACCATCAGCATTTACAGTCATGTGAAAAAATAAGTACACCCTATGGAAATTGCTTGTCCAAATATGTCAAAACATTGCCAGCAAACATTTGATCATCCTTGAAACAGTGCCTATTAATGAAGTTGATATACTTGAACAAAACCACAATGAAAAATAGCTTTTAAAATCATTTATTCAACAGAAATATCAATAGCTATGATATTCTTCTGTGGAAAAAGTAAGTACACCCTTGGCCTCAGAAATTAATATTGCCCCCTTTAGCAGAAATTACTTCTTGCAGGAATTTCGTATAATTGGCCAACAGTCTCTGACGTCAGCTTGATGGGATTTTTTTTGCCACTCTTCCATGCAATATTATTTCAGTTGAAAGATGTTTGAAGGTTTTCTTGCATGCAGCATAGCAACCCCAAACCATAACATTTCCACCACTGTGCTTCACAGTTGGTATGAAGTGCTTCTCCTGAAAAGCTGCCTTTGGTCACCACCAAACACACCAAACATCTTGGATTCATCTGGCCAGAGCACCTTATTCCAAAAGACCTGGTCTTTGCCCATATGCTCATAGGCAAACTGTAATCTTGCTTTGTTCTTTTTTTAGACAGCAAAGGCTTTTTCCTGGTGTGCCTCCCATGCAGGTCAAAGTTGTGCAATCTCTTTCTAATTGTAGAAATATGCATTTTGACATTAACAGTTGTGAGACTTACTAGCAGAGCCTGTGATGAAATTTTGGGGGTTTCTGGAGAATTCTTTTTGCATCAGATGATCTGCTCTTGGGCTGACTTTGCTGGGATGGCCAATTCTGCACGAATTGGCAGTTGTTTGAAATCTGCCCCATTTGTAAATGATTTTCCTTACAGGGATATAACATTTTTTTAAAAAAAAAATGGGGATCTTTTTAAATCCCTCACCCTGAACACCTTACAGAACACTTTAGATCTTGCCATGAAGACACCAAATACCTCAATAATAAAGGGAACACCAGACACTATATATAAGATGGGTATAAATAAGACTCCACAAATAAGGTTCCATGTGCACTCCCTAAGCAGCTTCTAATCACTGGCACCCAATCTTCAACACCTGATTTAAATTTTATGTATTTGAATGTGTGATAAATGTATGGATGTACTTACTTTTTCCATATGACTGATCTTTTTTTTTTTTTTTTTTTTTAACTTAAATTGTGAATATTATCAAATGACACACAAAACTGACATTTTGTAGTAGAGTGCATCAACTTCATTAATAGGTACTGTTTCAAAGAGGATCAAATGTTTGCTTGTCAAATATGTAAAAAACAAAACAAACAAACAAAAAAAAACCAAGAACAACAATTTCTATTGGGTGTACTTATTTTGTTCCACATTACTGTATCGATGACCGTGGAAGGCAATGCTGTGTGTGCCTGGTGTTATTTGGACTTGTCTTATTGGCTTTTTCACTCCATAGTCCGGTGAATGTCCAGTGGGCATTTTTGAGCTACTGCTGCCTACTCTGCAGTTTCCACCTCTCCTGGAAAAGGACTGTCTGACCTGTCTACAGGAGATTGCATATCTGCTGTTATTAACAGTGAAACAGTCTCCATTCCCATTGACATACCCCCTGACTCCCAAACAGTATTGTGGAAGGTAATTCAGGTTGAAGGAATAAATTTTTCTCTGCCAAGACAATCTGCCTGATATCCTTAGCATTTGCCGCACTGTCAGGCTCTTGAACTGCAGGCATGCAGATTTCTGAGGCCATCGTGCTGAGGTTATTATGGGACTGTGCAAGCATGGCAGTCTGGGATACATCCTTGTCCTGTGAAGCAGCCTCATTTAAGTTCTCATGCTCGGCCCAACCTTCCAAGTGGAGGCCCACCTTGGAGATCCTGAACTGTGAAGTAGGCTTACCTGTAGGCCCTTCTTCTGTTTCTGATATTGTTGTTGTGTGAATAGTAGGTTTATCTGCTGCCTGTGGTGTGTCTGAGATACCCGGCACCTGTACTTCATCAGTGGGAGGTCTGTTCTCCTTTGCTGAGAGAACTGAAGGATGGTGTTTTGATGTAGGAGCTCCCCAGTGTCTCTCCATCCTTGAATAAATTGGCAAATGATTCTGTCTCAAAGAGCAGTCTCTAAAGAGGTGCCCTCTGCTTCCTCACAAACTGCAGGCCTTGGGGACAGGGCACACTCCTGTCTGTTGGTTTGATGAACCACAGAGTCGGCACTATGGGGCTTTGCAATCTGCCTTAATGTGCCAATTTGCACCACACCTTCTTCAATATGCCCAGGAAATTATAAAAGGATTCGGTTGGGTCCTTTTGGCAAAACTCCTTGATAGGTAGACCAAGTCATCAGTGGGGCATTTTTTTTTATTTAATAACAAATCTTCTTTTACCATTCCACATACCAAAAGAATTAAGACATTTCTTGCACAGATTTTTAATTTCCAAATAGTAACTTGCCAAAACAGTACAATGTCTCTTTCTTCAACATAATGGTTAATATGAATTACCATACCTTGAAAAAAATGGTGGAGCAATCTTTAAGCTGGAAGAAGGTTAAATCAAGGAACCCAGAGGGAAAAAAATATCCTGTAAGCATTGTATGGTTGAAATGGGTGTTCAAACCATACCCAGCAGCACATCCTTCCCCAAATAATCCAATGTAACACAACTCCTGATGGAATCAACATTTTGCAAAACAAAATGCACTGTATTATGCAGCCTCACTGGACTGGCCGATCCTGAAAAGAATATAGTCTCCATTACTTGAACAATAGTCTTAGCCAAAATGATAAGAAGCAATAATCTAGTGTGTCCTCTAGTCTGAAGAACACCTCATGGCACAGCTTTGACTACAGGATGGTAGGTGTTCACACATGTTTGAGGACCTTGTGCAGGGAGTTGTAAAAGGATTAGCTACAGAGAGTTGAGCAACCAGACTCTACTCAAAAAAACTCCCACAGCAGAGTTCTCCTGAAGCCTGACATGCAAAAACAAAGACTTGTTTGGTGTTGTGTTCAAAAGCAAAACCCATTCCACTGCTAATGTTAAAGCATAAAACACATACAGCTTTGCAACAGCAAAGCCCACAAAAAAAGTTGAACTTAGCAATATAACTCACCACAGAAATCTTTAGTAAATGGTTAAAAAAAACAAAACAAAAAACCAGTGGATTCGAATTCGGAGTTTGATGGAGTAGGACGTGAAGTTGGAGGCTCCTGCTGATTTCGATTAAAATTGTAATTAATTTGCGCTTTTCGGTCATACAATAGATTTTGACTTATTCTAATCTGTTTCCTTGTTTCCGCTTACTTTTAACTTTGTGGCATGTTAAAATGTCTGGAATGAACACGAAAACCCGTGGTAGCATTCAGACACGACTGAGGTCTAGTGTGCGCGCCCCGAGCGAGTCCCCTTCTTCCCCTGAATCCGCGTTGCCGAGCGGTGACCCTGGCTTTACTGAGGAAGGACATTGCTGATATTTTAAAAAAGGAGCTCCAGGAGAATCTCGGGGGTGTGCTGTCTACTATCCAGCTTGACCTGCAGGCTGTGAAAACACAGCTGGCTAGTGAAAAAGTTGCTACCGAGGCTACCATATCAACACTGAAAGGTACTGTTGGGGAAATGGAGCACGCTCTCTCCGGTTGCACTGATGACATAGTTCATATGAAGACTACTATCGAGTCTCTCACTGCGACCGTGACTCAATTACAGAATAAATGTGAGGATTTGGAGTCGAGGTCACGGCGCAATAACGTTAGGATAGTGGGAGTTGTAGAGGGCACTGACACATATACAATTGCTGCTGTAGCGGCCTTGTTAAAGGAGGCGTTTGGTCCGGAGAAGGAGGCGGTTTTGGACCGGTCCCACCGGACCCTTCAGCCGAAGCCCAAGCCTGGTGAACGACCACGAGCTATTGTGTGCAGATTCCACTATCACAGTGACTGTGTTGACATTTTACGCCATGCAAGAGAAATCCATCAGATTGAAGTGAGGGATTTGATCATCTCCGTTTTCCCTGACTACATAGCCAAGACAGCCCAGGCCGTGTTTAATGAGGTTCGGCGTCAACTTCGTGGTATTGAGGGTGCTCGCTATGGAATACTTCACCCAGCTCGGCTTCGCATTACATATAACGGTGTTCAGAAGGACTTTGTCAGCCGAGGAAGCAGGAGACTATGTTAAACTCTTGATATCGGGGTGAACTGCATCACCTACACAGCGGCATCTTTTTCACTCTTCTTTTATTTTTATTTTTTGCACCCGGCCTTCCAGCGCTTCTGTATTCAGATTTTTATTGAAGATATTTTCGTTGAATTACTTCACCTAGATTTTGTCGACTTACTCCTCTTAAATCTACTTCTGTATTAATGTAATTTTGTTGGGTAGTTCAGCTTACTCTCCGAGTTGTTTTCACATTGTGGACAACTTTTGGTTATTGTAGGATACACTGCTGTCTCATTTGTTTTATGGAGACTTTGGGGGATTGTGAGAGTAAACAAAACATGCCAGTGCTTTGAAGGATGTGAATTGGAACAGAGTAATGTTATTCAATTGCGAATCAGTTTTTAGAGGATTTAAACCTAATGTGGTGAACATATTATATTATAGAATTCAGGCAATTTTACTGAGGTTCTCATACAGTGTGGCAAGTAATAATCTGGAAAGACCTTTGTAATATCACAGTCTAAAACTGGATTTAAAGAGAAGCAAATCAGTAAATGAATCACATGAAAATGAATATATAAATTAAAAGACAAAAAAAAATGTGCACAAATGAAGAGAAACCTGGGCTATACATGAAGTTGGACCAGGCCTCCAAAACTATAATAGCTTTGATAGCTAGTGCAAACAGGAAGAGTGTATGGCCAATTACCATGTGACATGGACCTGAAATGAGGAGATGGGAGGCTGGCTTGGGAAAACTCAAAAAGGTGCTTTTTATTTTTTATGAGTTTTACAAACTCATTTCTGAACACAGCTCTGTTCTTGTAACCTAAAGCACAGATCCAATATACTGTATTGACACACCTCCGATTTCCCCCCCAACTGTTTACATTTACTTAAGACATAACTGACAGTGTTTGCATGAATACTCTGCCAGACCTGCATGATGTGTTTGTATTTATTTGACTGTCCAAGCATAAGAAACCGCTAAAGAGAACTCAATTCGGTACCCGCATGATGAGGTGGCTTTTTGTGTACGTGTTTCAAGTGTGTGCGAACAGAAAGCCCCCTGGTCAGGCAGGGAGACGTTCTTTAATTTCTTGGCATCTTAATTTTATGCTGTAATTTATTTTTTTATCTTTCTTTTCATGTTACACATGACATGGACTCAATTGTACTCAGAAAAAATTCACAGTCCAAAATGTAGGATTGGTCTAGAGCTGGATGTGGGCTGTAGTTTTTGTAGCCGCTTTCTACCTCCTCCAGGGAAACTTGTCCCTCCAACTCGGCTGCGCTCTCCTCCGGCAGCCGGCCGGTAATAGCGTCTAAAAACCCGCTGCACGGTCCTCACTCGACTCCCTTCTTTTGACGACATCTCCACAGAAGGCCCTGGCCACGCCCAGCTTTCCCTCTATTGATGTCTGGACCTGGACCCCATCCTTCAGGCCCTTAATGTAGGACCCCCTCCTGCAGTCTCTGATGCTACTGAAGAAATAGCGCCTTGGGCGCTCGTCTTGTTCGGTCGCTTGCCTTCCTGCCTGGACCAAGTAGCTATGGGCCTCAGCCTTGTAGTGAGCCCATAGGGCTTCACTAGCGTCCCTGAGACGTCCCTGATCTCCATCTTGCCAGGCCCTTTGCAACTGCCTGGACCACTGCCTGGCCCTTTCCCTCTTCAGTTTTGCCTTCCTCTGTCCACACCATGGAAATAGTATGACAACTTCTTCAGCTTCTTTATCGCCTCCCACCACTCCATCTGCATCGAACAGCATCATTAAGCACCACCATCCTACATACAGTTGGCAGAAGACCTCTACAAAGGTTGGGTCTTGCAGGATGCTTCCATTCATTCTCCATGTACCTCTTCCTCTATTCCTCCCTTCTGTTTGGATGCATCCAACAATCAGGCAGTGATCGGAGGCCCACAAGGACTCCTGCAGGAATGGCTGCACCATCGCCCCATCCCCTACGAACAGGAAGTCGAGCCAAGAGTCGTCGCCCCTCGAAGTCCTCCTGGTGTGACCCGGAGCCTGTGGCTCAACCACCCTGTACATGTCAACCAAGCCTGCTCCCATCATCGTCTGGGCCAACTCCCTCCCCCCCTCTGCCTCTAAATCCACATTAAAGTCTCCCCCCACTAATAGCAACCTATTAGTGCAGAGTAGAGGCTCCAACATATGGTAAAACCCCTTTATATCCCTCTTCTGCAGGGAGCATATACCCCTATAGCCCTGAATTTCTCCCCCTCCACGAACAACACCCTTCTCGGGACCACTGAAATAATCTAATCTACCACCCAGCCGAAAGTTTTAAATAGAATTCCTACCCCATTTCCCACCCCTTTGAAAACTCCTTCTCCTCCCCCTCTGAACACAGGTGGCACTCCTGTAAAAAGATCAAATCAAAATGTACAGCCTTTAAGCTTACCCCTCACATTTAGAGAGTCTACAGTTAAAATCCCCATTTTGACATCCCAAACTCATTCCCAGATCTATCATCTCGATCACTAATTTTACCGTAACCCTTTCATGTCCCTTACCCTAGAAGCCGAATCCTTAAAATCCAAAGGCTCCACAGTCGTCCCCGTTTCTTTGGGAAGCTTCGCCCCCTCCCCTTAATTCGCTTCTCCATCCCAGCTGTCTTGCTAAACTTCTCCTCATCCCACCCTGGGTACGGTTGTGCCTCCCCTGACCCCGTCTGGAGTTTCTCTCCCTTTGCATCTGTCTCTACTGAGCATCGGGGTTCCTTCCCCTCCTCTGACGACTTCTCCTCTTCGGGGTAGGGTCATTTTCCCGCCCCTTTCGCCCACTCCGACACATCTGTTGCTTCACCCGTTGAGCTCTTGAGCTCTTCTCCTTCACCTCCTTTTCATCTCCCTTATTGTTATGCCACTCCTTCCCTGAAAACTCCTGCTCCTTCTGCCAACCTTCCAGGCTTCCTCCTTCTTCTGCCCCGTTCTCATGTCCTCCTATCCCTTGGTCTCAAACTCTCCTACCCCCTCTCCTCCTGTCCTCCTGCCGACCCCTTGGTTGTCAGCACCTCTTCTCCAAGTGGGAGTGCCACACCCTCCCCCAAAACCTTACTGTCGCCATCCACCTCCATCTGTGCATCCTTAACAAGCTTTGCTGACACCTCTTCTGCTCGCTCGCCCTCTGTTCCACCTTAGCTGACTGGCTCCGCCTCTCTGTGTCCAACCTCCCTCTCCTCCTGCTCCCCTCTTAGCATTACCTTCCCCGCCTGGGAATCTTCTGTAAAGAGGCTGGCAAAAGTGCTATTTCTTTCCGGGCAGTGGCGGTAAAAGTGTTCTCCAGTTCCACACAGACTGCAGACTTTTGGGACTCCACACTCTGTTACATTATGATCCTCTGCCCCACAGACCTCCTTTGTATGGCCTAGTGCTCCACATCTTCGGCAGTAGAGGGGCTGGCCGGGTAATGGAGATAACTGCGGTGAGGGCCAATGAAAAAGCTTCCCGGAAGGTGTAACAGTCCCCCTGGTACCGCCGGATCCACCCAGATCTTTGCCAGAAACCCACGCTTACCTTTCCAGATCCCAAACCATCCTCTAATCTTCTCTCCTTTTGAAACTGTAATGCAGTACCACGCCAGGAATACTCTGATGTCCTCATCAGCTACGAAAGGGTTGTACAGATGCACTACGATGGGAACCTCCTCCACGGCAAAAAGCGGCACCATACACAGTCCCCGCAATGCTTCGTCCTCTGACTTTTGGGTGCACTGATCAAAAAATGCAGCACAGTCAGAAAAAGCCGTGAAGGTAAAATCCACAAAGCCAGCTGCGACAAAATCCTTTTTTTTCTCCTTCTTCTAAACCTACTTTGTATTAAATCTATTAGGTCCCCTGTCTTTGCATATTAAGTACATCTGAAACCTTTACTATTGATCCCTGTTCCATGTTGTACAATCGTTTAATGTGAATATTTATTTATTTCCTCCTTTTATTTGACCTTTTTGAAAAGGGGCACCTTTAGATACTGCAATACCAGGTCGATGAGTGGAGTGGACGGAGCAAGCCCCTCTTCCAGCTCCTGGCTCTAAAAGTCCATTTAATATAAAGTCCTCGAATGGAGGACGTATCAGGTATTAAACTGATAAGAACAGATTTTGTCACTTTTTTCTTCACATCCACAGATTTTTAATTTTTTTTTCCTTCAGTCCATAGACAACATTTGTGACTTATAAATAAACTTAGATAAAACACAAATTTCTTTTTTAAAAATTGTTAAAAGAACAAAATGTGTGCATTTTGTCATAAAATCATTTCGGTTGTTAAAAATAAATAAAACAAACAAATCAAACTACTAAATTACTAAGTGTCCTCTCTTTTTCAAGACCGGGCGTGAGTCCCTACCAAAGGTGCCCATCACACTGCTCTCCAGCCATGGCCAAGGCCCATCACTTCCTGTGCCCAGCGGAGATCCTCTACCCTCTGGCTCGCTGCTCCCGTAGCCTTTGTCGGTGAGGGTGCATCTATGAACGGCCATGGTCGGTGGGAGAATCTCATGGGCCACCATCCATGACAAGTCCTTGTGCCTGTTCTGAAGATCAGGGGGGGTGGCTTTCCTCCAAACTTGTTTGGTCTCACGTAGAGTGAGGCCTGGGACTGGACTCACAGGTTCCCGATGCTGAACAAGAGAAAGAAGAGCCTTATGGTTAGTTAAAATGGAGACATCTGCTCCTTCTAAAAGGTTTTACTTAAAAAACTTCTTTATAAAATCATGTTCTTTGCTCAGATGAAAAGACACTGGTGTTTTTAGGTCTACTGGTAAAATCTTTAGGCTTCATAGGTAGGACCCCAGCCAGAACCGGGTCATGGCCGCTGTCTTGCTTTCTCTGGGTGGAGTCACGGCATATCCGATGTGGAGGGCGGTAAAACAGCTGCCTAAAAACAGGTGGGGGTCTGGGAGGCCTTTCCTGCCATTCTCTGGTCTCTTCTTCACGACCTCCCTCTTCACCATCTCCCACTTGGACCCCCAGACAAAATAAAAAACCGCCCTCTCCAGAAAGTTCCTGGGGGGAATAACAACAGAACACACAAGTAATATAAAAGATAAAATCACTGCTTTAAAAATTGAAATTTTACCTTCGAGAGTCAGCTGTCTTAGTCCCCAAAAGCCCAGTCTTTGTCTGATGTTCCCTATCAAGTCAGTCCAGTTTCCCCATCCTCCACCCTCTTTGTCAAATTTAACACCTAAAATCCGTAGGTCAGTTTTAAAAACCAATTCCAGTCCACCTGTGTCCACGTTACCCCACGGCCCAAAGAGCTGGGCCTCGGACTTGTTCCTGTTGAGCTTAGCGCCAGAGGCCTGACCGTACCAGTCAGCCAAGTCCATTGCTCTTCGTTTAGATAAAACGGCGGTGGCTAAAAGGGTTACGTCGTCCATATATAAAACACACGTTGCTGTCAGTCCACCGGTCCCAGGCACTTCCAGTCCTTTGATCCATTTATCCCTTCTCAAGATCTGTGCCAGTGGCTCAATACAGGCCACATACAGAAGGGGAGATAAAGGACCCCCTGACGGACGCCACTGCGGATATTTACCGCTTTGGACACATGCCCATTAACCCAAATTTTGCGGACTAAGCCATTATACAGCAGTCCCACCCAGGCTATAAACCTATTAGGAAACCCCATTTTCCCAATACCTGAAACAGGAACTGGTGCGAGACTCAGCAGCACATGCTTGATCCGGGTGGATCACGTCCTCTAAAACGGTCAAAATACATGCAGCTAAAATCTTGCTAAAAATCTTAAAATCAAAGTTTAAAAGTGTGATGGGTCTCCAGTTTTTGAGGTCTGTCCTGTCACCTTTTTTGTGCAGAAGTGACATGATCCCTGTTCTGAAGCTGTCTGGAAGTCTGTCCAAGGTCTCGAATTCTTTAAAAACAGTGAGTAAGTCATGTGCTAAAATGTCCCAGAAAGTTAGATAAAATTCTAGGTGGAGTCCATCCATACCTGGGGACTTCCCCTTTTTAAAACATTTTTAAAGAATTTTGCATTTCTAAAACCATAAAATCCTGGGATAAACGCACGGCTTCACTGTTGACCTTGTTGTCTAAAAAGGCTAAAACTTTGTGTATGTATTTTTCAGTGTATAAATTACCATAAAATTCTTCCACCCCACCTAAAATCTCATTTGTTGTTTTGAGATCCCTCCCTCCATCTTTTATTGTGGTAATTGCACTTCCCCTTGATGCAATCTTTTTAAAAATAACACCTCGTACATTTTTCCTCTTCCTCAATCTCTCCCTCTCTGCTCCTTAGAATGACCCCGTGCTTTGTAGGTCTGATAAAACACGCATTTCTGCTTTTACTTCTTTGATTTCATCTGTAAAATCCATCCCACAGTTAATAAGGTTAAAATATCTCTGCAGTCTTTTTTGCAGTCCCATCATGCGTCTTTTTCCCCTGCTCTTATTTTCTTTTTCCTACCTTCTTAAAAAATTGTCTCGTCCATTCTTTCACCATCTCCCACCACTGTACTCGTGAATCATAAAAATCCTGGAGGGTCTGCCATTGGCTGAACTGCTCCCTATACTCTCTCGCTACTTCTCTGTCTTTTAAAACAGAGCAGTTCAGCCTCCACAGCCCTCCTCATACCGTCACACCATTGGTCAGTGAAAGGGTGCAAGACAGCATCATGTGGTCAGAAAAGAAGAGGGGGGACAGTGTAGCATTGGTTGGCGGGCAGTCCCGTATAAAAACATAATCGATCCGAAAGGCTCTGGTGCCATCACCTCTGAACCAGGTGAAGCCCTCCTCCCTTTGATGCAATGCTTTAAAACAGTCGACTAGTTTAAAATCCTTAAGTAAAACCGATGTTTTATCTACCGTACACTCCCCCGCTACCCTTTTCCTGTCTTTCACTGTTAAAATACAATTAAGGTCCCCTGCTATAATTAGGGGAACCCTCCCTAGCATGTGGGACTGCAGGTCTTCTAAAAGTTCATACCTTTTCATTTTTGTCCGTAAAACCATACACATTAAGAATAGTAAAATCCCTATCTGAAAAGGTCAGACTGGCTAAAAGTGCCCGCCCATTCCTCACCACTCTGCTGCTTTTCGCCAAGATATTGGGATTATTTATTAAAATAGCGACACCTTCACATTTATTAAAATTGGAACCACTCCACACAGAGGGTCCTGGGGTCCACAGGTCTTCCCATTTCCTGTAATTGCATAAGAAGGGCAAAGCACACTCTTGCAATAAAAACACATCTGACTTAAAAGATTTTAAAAGGGATAGCACACTCTGTGCTCTCAGGGTGGACCTCACACTTCTCACATTGATTGTTGAGATTGTGAGGGTCATGAATAAGGTATAAGACAATGTTAAAAAACTAGCAGAGACAAACTTAAAATCATATTAAAAGGCACATTATTTCTTGTGACACTTGCTCTTCCTTTATCCCAGTGGGCCTGGGTTCAGGAGGGCAAGTGTCTGCTGCCTCACAGGCCGCAGAGGCATCCTCTTGTGGCTCCTTTGGCGACGATGTTCTTAGCTGGAGGTGCAAGAAGGAAACCTCATTAGGGGGCTCAGAGGCCATAATGGGTTATCGCTTCTCGGCCTTTTGGCTAAGATCAAGATGCCGGGAGTGAATGGAAAAATGGCAGATGGACCGATTCCCAGTAATACCGTGAGGATGGTGCTGGAGGAGGATGCAAGTGAGATGGAAAAGGCGCAATTTGGAGTGGAGTTTTTTCGTGATGGAAGTGCTGTGTGGGGTGCTGAAGAGGCAGACTTCTTTGGTGTTCTGCCTGCTGGATTTCAGCGACGCGGGCTTCTTGGATATAACATTAGAGACGAGGCAGAAATACATAGAATTCTGGGAGGATTTGTGTAAGAACCAGTGGCACCCTACCTTGGAAAGGGTGTGCTGTCTTCATGGTGAGGATAAGGTGGTGACGGTCCATATGTACAACCCCTTTGTGGACGAGTTGGACATCAGACTGTTTCTCCCGAGGTACTGCGGTAGGGTGGAGAAAGGAGAGAAGGTCTACAATGCGTTCGGGATTTGGACAGGAAGGAGGAAGTATGCGGTACGACTCCGACGGGATGTAGTGCAGTTGCCGGTGTCGTTTGCTATCGGTATGAATAGGAGATTTCTGTACTATCCTGGGCAGTCGGTGACGTGTAGGAGAGTATAGCGGAGCAGAAAGAGCAGAGAAGTGAAGAAGAAGGAGAGGAAAAGCAATGGTGAAGGAACGGCGAGAGTTCCCCAAAAGGAGCGAAAGAAACAGAATTGCCCGATGGAGGAGGGATCAAGCGGAAGGGAGGAGCAGATGCAAGAGGATAATGGGGAAGAGGAAGAAGAGGCGGAGGAGTGCGGCTGGTGAAGCAGTGAAAATGCCAATGTGGGCAAGAGTGTTGGGGAAGCGGCCCTTCCCCCGAGAGGAGCAGGAGCTGAGGGGGCCTTGACCTTCAGCAGAGGTAGAGGAAAAGGCAGGCAAGTCCCCACCAGGGGCAGTGCAGGTTCATCCTTTCCCTGGATGGGATGAGGAAGGATTCAGAATGGCAGTGGGAATGGGGAAAAGAGCTAAGGGGAGAGGGAAACTGCCTCCCATAGGAGCAGGGGAAGGTGTTCAGCCCCCGGGTACCATGGACTTGGTCTCCAGGGCAATGGACAGGGTTACTGAGGGAGTGTGATGATGAATTTGTGTTTTGGTTGATGGTTTTGTGAATGAGTTTCATTTAATAGAAAATAAATTTTTAAAAACTCTGTTCTTATCAGTTTAATACCTGATACATCCTCCATTCCAGGACTTTATATTAAACAGATTTTTAGAGCAAGGAGCTGGAAGAGGGGCTTGCTCTGTCCGCTCCACGCATCGACCTGGTTTTGCAGTACCTCCAGGAACAGTGCACCTTTTCAAAAGGGTCAAATAAAAGAAGGAGGAAATAAATAAATAATAATGAAATTGTACAAAATGGAACAGGGGTCAGTACAACATGAGATCCTCAAGAAGTTTATAAGGAAAAGGCTGATGAAATTTCTCAGGTTTTGCACTGGTAATCGTTTTAATTGGTTACAAATATTTGATCATATGGCTTCACATACCATGGTCCCTACCATTTAAATAGCCACAGTATTTTTGTCATGTCTTTAACAGGTGCAGACCTCCTAGTTGGCCAGAATATCCAGGTCCGATTCATGGAGCCGGAGAGTATGTTAACTAGAACACCCCAGGCCCACACATGTGGCTGTGTGTTGGAAGTCCCAAACAACTATGCGTCATACCCAGAGTTGGTTGAAGAGTTCATTAATGTTCTTGATTCAAACATGTGGATCATGGACATTATTTAGTGGTAAGTGACTGGTGTGAGTTTAAATCAAAATTACATTTTGTAAATTGGATTGGGAAACCCATCTGCTTGTGGCCAGCTTGGTAGAGAGATAGAGGGGATATCAGGATAAAACATTGTCATACGTGTGGCATATATAGATGACATGCATGAGTCCATAAAACATAAAAGATGGTATGATACTTACAAAAGGGAGGTTGGATATAGGCCTGTAATTTGCCAGGTTATAAGGATCGAGGTTGGGTTTTTTGAGAGATGGTTTGATCACTGATATTTGACAATTGTGGTACATATCTGGGATTTTTAAATACTTTAAAGGACTCATCGTATGCTTTTCCATCTTTTTTCCTTACCTTTAGTTGCATGTAAACGGTCTGCACAGTTACAAAGCCAAAGGACACTCCAGAGGGCGTAGCTCTCGCCCGCAGAAACTATTTTTCTCAGTTGCCTGAAACGTCTTTCCTTCCACTTCTTCCGTGACATGATGATGCAATCTCATAACACTATTAGGGTGAGCTGACCAATCAGAGCACACTGGGCTCATCAGAGGTGGGGTTTTAAAGACACAGGAGCAAAAGGAGCACTAACAGTGTTTCAGACATAGGGTGGATAGAGATATGCAGTATGAGGAAACATACTGTGTTTTGGGAACACCGAAGCATGTAAATCTATTCTAGTAGATGCCCCAAATAAAATTATAAACATTGAAAATGAGCATACAATGGGCTCTTTAATTTGTTTCATTTTTATAAGGGCAGTGCGTGCATAAGTAGTTTAGTAGGAATGGGGTCTAGTAGGCACATCAATGATCTAGACGAGGATGTCAGGGAAGTGAGTAGTATAACAACTGAAGTTAAGTGAATTCAGTATAAGTATTGGATTTGTAAGGTAAAAGTGTAAAGCAATCAGCAGTGACAGTAGATGCCATGCCATGTATGGAGAGCCTCTTCAAAACTCCCAACCAGGAAGTGCTTATCTATTACTCAGGACACCAGGACAAACTCCACCTGCGGGAGACACAGGTAGCACACAGAGAAGAGGAGGAGCTAGGCAGGGCTGTGACAGTCCGTACATCTGTATTTGCATGTGTGTGTTCATATCCATGTCCTGTTTGTCTGTTGTAGGCGGTTTGATGCCTGGCTGCCTGGGGAATCTCTGATGCACAGCATATTTATATTTGTGTTTTTCTATGTTTGTAAATGTTATAAATGTTAAAAGGGATAAATTTGTTATATTTAGGAGTGATGGTTCTCACTTTGTTCTTCTTCCATGTTTTTTTTTTGTGCAAAAAAAAATAAATAAAATTTTGCTATGTGTGCAGATGCTTTTCTTTTTCAAGCTGTCCAGGGATAAAAGACCAGAGGAGTTATTTCACAAACCAAATTTGCAAGATAACTTCGAAGACTTAGCAATTGTCATTTTGGACTTGAATCTTAGTGATTTCAGAGTTATTAACATTCATGTCTTCATCTGCCACTACATGGCCAGTTTAAAAAAAAAAAGTCACTCCACACCCGTTTGAAAGCACAAATGGTTTCAGCAGGTCTATGAAGTCACCTATGGAAACTATAGGCAAAGGAGTGTTAGCAGGCAACATTTAATATGCTTTCATCAAAAAACACTTCCATCATTTTTGAACATTGTTTGTGTCAGAGTCTGTCTTTATTACAGTAACTTGTGGGATAAGGTGTAAAGCACCTGATAAACAATGACTTTTAAAAATGCCCTGACTGAGAAGGACAGATGGTTGTACAATTTCACAAGCAAGTAATGGTATGTATTGGAGACACAGCAGGAATCACGTTTACTTTCTTCTTGCTAAACAAGCATGCAAATTCAGACCCTGTATGTTCACTGTTTACCTTGTTGTCTAAAAAGGCTAAAACTTCCTCCAGGGTATCTTTGTGTACAGATTTTTCCTTATATAGGTTGGTATAAAATTCTTCCACCCCACCTAAAATCTCCTCTTGCAGGTGGGGTGATGTTTTTACACACACAATTTATGTATTTATTTATTTTTCCTTTAAACAGTTTTTAAAATAAGAAATTGTTTCATCGGTTTAGTTTATTTATTTATTAATGAAAAAAATGTCTGTAAACTGAAAAGGAAAAAAAACTGTGTACACTATGAATATGAAAAGAAAAAAGAAAAAAGTGACAATAAAATTTTTTCGAAAGAAAAATCTGTTCTTATCAGTTTAATACCTGATACGTCCTCCATCCGAGGACTTTATATTAAACGGATTTTTAGAGCGAGGAGCCGGAAGAGGGGCTTGCTCCGTCCGCTCCACGCATCGACCTGGTATTGCAGTACCTCCAGGAACGGTGCACCTTTTCAAAGGGGTCAAATGAAAGAAGGAAGGAAGGAAGGAAGGAAATAAATAAATAAATAAATAAATAAATAAATAAATAATCATGTTAAACGATTGGACAAAATGGAACAGGGGTCAATCGTGACTGTTTCAGATGTACTTAATGGGCGAAGGGAGGGGACCTAATAGGTTTTTAATACAAAGTAGGGTTAGAAGAAGGAGGGGGGAAAAAAAGTAGGAAAAAAAACAAAGTGACATATGGTACTTAAAAAAAAAAAAAAAAATTGTATATTTAATTGTACAAAATGGAACAGGTGTCAGTCGTAAAGGTTTCAGATGTACTTAATGGGAAAAGGGAGGGGACCTATTAGGTTTTAATACAAACCACAGCCCACATCCAGCTCTAGACCAATCCTACATCTGCAGCTATCAAGGCTGTGCAGGTGTAAGGGGCCGGCGCAAGCCAACCTACCCTAGACCGGATTTCTAGGCCTGCGATGGAGTTTCGGAGGCCTGGACCGACTTCCTGTATAGCTCGGGTTTCTCTTCATTCGCGCATAAATCTTTCGCCTTTTACTAAAGATTTCCGTGGAGGGGAACGTTGACGAGTTCAGCTTATTTTTGTGAGCTTTGCTGTGGCAAAGCTGTATTTGTTTTACAGTTTAACGTAAGAGAGGGAAGGAGTTTGGCTTTGGGATGCAAGGTCGGTTGGGCGTGGTGCCTAGTTGCTCGATCCTCTCTGCGCAAGGTCTTCAAGCACATGGTCACGCATGTCGTCCAGGAGTGGAGGCTCTGCCAGCTGGTGCTCGTTAGGCCAGAGGCCATAACGGGTTATCGCTTCTCGGCCTTTTGGCTAAGTTCAATCGGAAGGGACTGCGATCGACTCTTTGGCGGCCATTGCTCTCAACCTTTTCGTGGTTTTGGGCAAAACCGTTCAGAGAGGAAATTTGTGCGGATCCTGTGATCTTCAGTTGGTGAATGAAACATCGTGCCACTAGATCGGTAAATAGGTAAGTACAAATTTATTTATTTAATTCTTCTTCTTTTTTTCGTTTTCAAAATATTTATTTCGTTTACTTTGTATTTGTTTTACTTATTTATTGTAGTTCATTTATTTATTTATTTATTTATTTATTTATTTATAGGCTAGTGGTGCCTCCAAAATGTCGGCTGCTCGTGCCGGCATGAGGAGGCACCACAGCGTGCGCTTTTTATTTAAAGAGGTGGATGGAAGGCTCCTGGGGATGTCACGCCTTGATTTCTCCAGGAAGCTAATCCAAAAATCTCTAAATTTTAAACCTGAAGAATTGAACTGTCTGGTGACTCTGCCCCTGAACAAAGGTTTCGACGTTAGCTTTCTAGATTTAGATTTTTTTCTTTTTTCATGTTCACAGTGTACACATTTTTTTTTCCTTTTCAGTTTACAGACATTTTTTCATTAACAAATAAATAAATAAACTTAGATAAAACAATTTCTTATTTTAAAAACTGTTTAAAGGAAAAATAAATAAATACATAAATTGTGTGTGTAAAAAACTATGAATAAAAGTGTCCATAAAATCGTTTCGTTTTTAAATATAGTTAAATAAATCAATTGTTTAATAAAAAAGCAAATACATGTCTAAACAAACAATTAAAAAAACCACTCAAATGTCCTCTCTTGTTCAGGATCGGGTGTGAGTCCTTACCAAGGGAGCCCATCCCACTGCTCTCCAGCCACGGCCAAGGCCCGTCACTTCCAGTGCCCAGCGGAGATCCTCTACCCTCCGGCTCGCTGCTCCCGTAGCCTTTGCAGGTGAGGGCGCATCTACGAGCGGCCAGGGTCGGTGGCGGCCGGGGCCTTTCTCGTGCGACCCCGGCCCCCTCCTCCGAATGTCGACGCGCGGTACCCCTGCAGCATGGACTTCGCCATTTGCTCGCTCGCGTGGAGGGGCACCGTCACGCGTTTCCCCACCAGCAGGTTTCTGGTGGTCCAGATGGCATCCTTCACGGCGTTGAGGGTGAGCCAGAGCGTGGTGAACCTCTGTACTGTTAGGCCCTTCGAGCCTGGGCCTACCCCGAGGATGGCGAGCTTGTAGTCCATCTGGACCCCACCAGCTGACAGGCACGGGAAATACAGGGGGCCGGTCGTGGTCCACTGGTCCCGCGCAGCGCCGCACTCCCATAAGAGGTGTCGCACGGTCTCCGGCGCGTTGCATCCGGGTCGTGGGCAGATGGGGTTGGAGCCCATGCCCCGGGAGTGCATGACCGCCCTGACCGGGAGAATCTCATGGGCCACCATCCATGACAAGTCCTTGTGCCTGTTCTGAAGAGCAGGGTGGGCGGCGTTCCTCCAAACTTGTTTGGCCTCACTTAGAGTGAGGCCGGGGACTGGACTCACAGGTTCCCGATCCTGCACAAGAGAGAGAAGAGACTTGTGGTTAGTTAAAACGGTGACATCTTCTCGTTCTAAAAGATTTTTCTTTAAAAACTTCTTAATAAAATCGTGTTCTTTGCTTAGATTAAAAGACACAGGCGTTTTAAGGTCAACTGGTAAAATCTTTAGGCTTCGCAGGTAGGACCCCATCCAGAAACGGGTCATGGCTGCTGTCTTGCTGTCTCTGGACGGGGCCACGGCGTACCCGATGTGGAGGGCGGTGAAACGGCTGCCTAAAAACAGGTGGGGGTCCGGGAGGCCTTTCCCGCCGTTCTCCGGTCTCTTCTTCACGACCTCCCTCTTCACTCTCTCCCACCTGGATCCCCAGATGAAGTAAAAAACCGCCCTCTCTAGTTCTAAAAGAAAGTTCCTTGGGGGACTAAAAACAGAACACACGAGTAACATCAAAGGTAAAATCACTGCTTTAAAAATTAAAACTTTACCTTCAAAAGTCATCTGTCTTAGTCCCCAAAAGCCCAGTTTTTGCCTGACTTTCCCTAGCAAGTCGGCCCAGTTTGCCCGTCCTCCACCCTCTTTGTCAAATTTGACACCTAAAATCCGTAAGTCGGTTTTAAAAACCAATTCCAGTCCGCCTGTGTCCACGTTACCCCACGGCCCGAAGAGCTGGGCCTCGGACTTGCTCCTGTTGAGCTTGGCGCCCGAGGCTCGACCGTACCAGTCAGTCAAGTCCATTGCTCTTCTCATGGATAAAACGTCGGTGGCTAAAAGGGTTACGTCGTCCATATATAAAACGCACGTCGCGGTCAGTCCACCCGTCCCAGGCACTTCGAGTCCTTTGATCCCTTTATCCCTTCTCAAGATCTGTGCCAGTGGCTCAATGCAAGCCACGTACAGGAGGGGAGATAAAGGACACCCCTGACGGACGCCACTGCGGATATTCACCGCTTTGGACACGTGCCCGTTAACCAACATTCTACTGATTATGCCCTTGTAAAGTAATCCCACCCAGGCTAAGAACCTATCAGGGAACCCCATTTTGTCCAATACCTGAAAAAGGAACTGGTGCGAGACTCGGTCAAATGCTTTTTCGAAATCTAGGTTCAGGACTGCTAGTCGGATGTTTCTGTTATAATCCTCGACCCTCGCTTCTTGTCTCGACTACGCTTCCTGGATATCCCCATTTGTATTGTTCGCCCGATCGCTTGACCCTTGCTGATTCTAGACTACGTCTACGGCGCCGTGAACACCGTTGTTTCTACTGTGGTGAGAGGGGCCACTTCGTGCCACAATGCCCTCTCAAACAGGGCTCTACCCGAGGGGAAGCCAAAACTGCCAGACCACTTCAGGCAGGGGTGAGTTCCGAACCCATTACCCAGCACTCTGTTCAGTCTGCCTTCGTATTGCCCGTTATAGTGGGTTACTCACGGGTTTCTTGTGTTTTAGAAGCACTGATCGACTCGGGAGCGGCGGGGAATTTCATTAGCCAAGAGACCGTACACCAATATAATATCCCCGTTCGTCCTCTCTGCACCCCCCGCCGAGTCCAAGCCATTGATGGGGCCCCCATAGGAAAGGGCATAATCACCCACTGCACCGAACCTGTTAACCTCCGAACCAGCGCCCTTCATCAGGAGAAGATCACGTTCCATGTCATAGTGACGGCTCGACACCCAGTGGTTCTCGGTCTCCCTTGGCTCGAACATGACAATCCCCAAATTTCATGGAACCAAAGGGAAATCACGCTGGTCACCTCACTGCATTTCTCACTGTCTTCAAGTCCCGGTGATCTCCGTAGCATCCACCTCCATTGAAAGCCCAGATAAGGCAGATAACGTTCAGATCCCCAGTGTTTACCACGACCTCATAGAGGTATTCAGTAGGAAGAAGGCGAGCGGACTACCTCCCCACCGTGATTACGACTGCGCTATTGATTTGCACCCAGGCACTACACCACCACGAGGGAGGGTCTACCCGTTAACGATCACTGAGCAAAAGGCCATGGAAGAGTACATTCAGGAGGCGTTGCACCAAGGGTATATACGACCATCCACTTCTCCAGCATCCGCGGGATTTTTCTTCGTGGAGAAGAAGGGAGGAGGCTTACGACCGTGCATTGACTACCGAGGACTAAACCAATGTTGCGTCAAGTACCGCTACCCACTCCCTCTAGTACCAGCCGCTCTGGAACAATTACGCACGGCCACCATTTTCACGAAACTGGACTTGCGC
The DNA here is from genome assembly GCF_023375685.1 of Ictalurus furcatus. Classification (NCBI taxonomy): domain Eukaryota; kingdom Metazoa; phylum Chordata; class Actinopteri; order Siluriformes; family Ictaluridae; genus Ictalurus; species Ictalurus furcatus. The sequence continues at coordinate 2,384,261 of NC_071273.1, read as the reverse complement.
AGTGCATACAACCTGGTCCGGATCCGAGAGGGAGATGAATGGAAGACTGGGTTCAGCACAACTTCAGGCCACTACGAGTATCAGGTCATGCCGTATGGGCTTTCTAACGCCCCCTCGGTCTTCCAGTGTTTAATTAATGATGTGTTACGTGACATGCTGGGACGCCATGTGATCGCCTACATCGACGACATACTGATATACTCTGACTCCCGGGAAGAACATGTTCACCACGTTCGCCAAGTGCTACAGCGACTGCTCCGTCACCAGCTATATGTGAAAGCAGAGAAGTGTGAATTCCATAAAACCACCATCACGTTTCTGGGCTACGTCATCAGCCCCGAGGGAATCTCCATGGACCAAGAAAAGGTCCAGGCGGTAGTAAGCTGGCCCACACCCACGACCATCAAGGATCTACAGAGGTTTCTGGGGTTTGCAAACTTCTACAGGAGATTTATCAGGAATTTCAGTGCCGTCGCCAACCCCCTCACATCCCTGCTAAAGGGGAGACCCAAACGTCTGGCATGGAATTCCACTGCCCAATCCGCCTTCGACAAGCTCAAGAAGGCCTTCACCACTGCACCCCTCATCAAACATCCAGACCCATCCAGACCGTTTATAGTGGAGGTGGACGCATCAGAAACCGGGGTAGGAGCCATTCTGTCCCAACGATTTGGAGAAAGGCCAAAACTTCACCCGGTGGCCTTCTTCTCGCGAAAGCTTTCCCCGGCCGAGAGAAACTACGATGTGGGGAATCGGGAACTCTTGGCAGTTAAGTTAGCGCTGGAAGAGTGGAGACACTGGTTAGAGGGGGCTACACATCCATTTGTCATCTTCACGGACCATAAGAACCTGGAGTACCTTCGCACTGCAAAGCGACTCACACCCCGCCAGGCCCGATGGGCCCTATTCTTCACTAGATTTCAATTCACGTTATCCTACAGACCCGGGTCCAAGAACACAAAGGCAGATGCTCTGTCTCGTCTTGATCAGACAGAACGGGTCAACGAGCAGGAGGAGTACATCATTCGTCCTTCTTGTGTTATCAGTGCACTAGAGTGGGAGCTGGACGCGGAACTAGAGCAGATTCCCCAGTCCCAAGTACCTGTAAAGTGTCCTCCTGACAAACTCTTCGTACCTGAAGAGTACCGCCAAGAACTCATCATCTGGGCACACACGGTACTCGGTACGGGACATCCTGGAACACAACGCACACACCATCTCCTGGAAGAGAAGTACTGGTGGCCCAATATGATAGACATACACAAGGTGGTGAAATCCTGTTCATCGTGCGCACAGAGTAAAGTACCTCGGACCCTCCCCGCCGGGAGGCTCAAGCCCTTACCTATCCCCGAACGCCCCTGGTCACACGTATCTGTAGATTTCGTAACAGACCTGCCTAGATCCCAAGGAGATACCACAATTATAGTCGCAGTGGACCGGTTCTCCAAGTCCGTACGCTTCATTCCCTTACCCGCTCTCCCCACTGCATTCAGGACAGCTGAACTTCTATTCCAGCATGTGTTCAGGTATTACGGCATTCCGGAGGAGATTGTCAGTGACAGGGGCCCGCAGTTTACCTCCAGAGTGTGGTCCAGCTTCATGACGAAGATGGGAGTGACAGTGAATCTCACCTCCGGTTATCACCCCCAAGCCAATGGGCAAGCCGAACGAATCAATCAGGAACTGGGACGATTCCTCCGCACCTTTTGTGCCAACAACCCAGAGGATTGGAGCAAGTTCTTGCCATGGGCCGAGTACGCCCAGAACTCACTACGCCATTCGGCTACCAATCTCACCCCCTTCCAGTGCGTGCTCGGTTACCAACCCCCTCTGTTCCCGTGGAACGCAACCCCCACCGCAGCTCCGGCCGTTGACCACTGGTTCAAACGTAGCGAGCGTGTCTGGGCTGACACCCATCGACGCCTGAAGGAGACGACAGACACGTACAAACACAAAGCAGATCGCCGCCGCAAAGAACACCCTAACTACCAACCAGGTGATCAGGTATGGTTGTTCACAAAAGACTTGAGACAAGCTCACGGCTGTAAAAAACTAGCGCCACGATATACTGGACCATTCAAGATCCTCAAGCGGGTCAATGAAGTCACCTACCGTCTGGAACTGCCACGACACAGCCGCATCTCCCCTTCATTCCACGTATCACGTCTCAAACCTGTTGTTAACGGTCCTCTAGCCACCGAAGTACCAGCTGGAACTCCTCCAAACCCTCTGGAGATTGATGGACAACCGGCTTACCGCGTCAGGAACATCCTCAAATCTAGACGCAGGAGGGGCAAGCTGGAGTATTTGGTCGAGTGGGAAGGTTACGGACCTGAGGAACAGTGCTGGGTTCCCAAGCAGGATATACTGGATCCACAGCTCACCAAGGACTTTCATGTCACTCATCCTCATCTCCCAGGCCCACAACCCCGGGGGGAGGCCAAGAAAGAACTCTGCTCCCGGAGTGAGCCCTTTGGGGGGGGGGTTCTGTCACAGCTCGGTCCGATCAGAACTCAAATTCCCAAGATGCAATACTCAGTTCTCAGGCAAGCATGCGCTCACCATCCCTGGAGTTCTGATCAGACACACCTGGCACCAATCACACACACACACACACACACACACACACACACACACACACTAGTACTTAGGGAAGACATCCACCCAGAATCTACGTGAAGTATACGCTCAGTAGCTTAGTTTGCTGCGTTACCAAGCTTATCTAGTTCGTTGTTGCTTATAATCCTCGACCCTCGCTTCTTGTCTCGACTACGCTTCCTGGATATCCCCATTTGTATTGTTCGCCTGATCGCTTGACCCTTGCTGATTCTACGACTACGCTTCCGGAACTTCCCGATCCTACTCTGTTCACCCGCCTCCCGCTCCTGCTTCCGTACCGTCTCAAGGTTGGTGACATGCAGCTTGTTGTTACGACATACTGTTAAATGTATCTACTCTGTACTCTTTCTCAGCCTATGTAACTGCAGGGGAGAGGCATCAAATAATTGAAGTGTCAACTCGAACTGGACGACGCAGTATAGTGTGATAGAAATACTCTTGACAACTTTTCCCACCCTCCATGTGAAATTACACTGTATGAGAATTAAGAGAAAAACCATCAGACCATGAAAAATAAAAAGCCCCTTTTTGAGTTTTCCCAAGCCAGCCTCCCATCTCCTCATTTCAGGTCCATGTCACATGGTAATTGGCCATACACTCTTCCTGTTTGCACTAGCTATCAAAGCTATTATAGTTTTGGAGGCCTTGTACTGTTTTGGCACGTTACTGTTTGGAAATTAAAAATCGGTGCAAGAAATGTCTCAATTCTTTTGGTATGTGGAATGGTAAAAGAAGATTTGTTATTAAATTAAAAAATGCCCCGCTGATGACTTGATCTACCTATCAAGGAGTTTTGCCAAAAGGACCCAACCGAGTCCTTTTGTAATTTCCTGGGCATATTGAGGAAGGTGTGGTGCAAATTGGCACATTAAGAGATTGCAAAGCCCCTCAGTGATGACTCTGTGGTTCATCAAACCAACAGACAGGAGTGTGCCCTGTCCCCAAGGCCTCCAGTTTGTGAGGAAGCAGAGGACACCTCTTTAGAGACTGCTCTTTGAGACAAAATCATTTGCCAATTTATTCAAGGATGGAGAAGACATTGGGGGGCTCCTACATCAAAACACCATCCTTCAGTTATATCAGCAAAGGAGAACAGACCTCCAACTGATGAAGTACAGGTGTCGGGTATCTCAGACACCACAGGCAGCAGATAAACCTTCTACTCACACAGCAACAATATCAGAAACAGAAGAAGGGCCTACAGGTAAGCCTGCTTCACAGTTCAGGATCTCCAAGGTAGGCCTCCACTTGGAAGATTGTGCCGAGCATGAGAACTTAAATGAGGCTGCTTCACAGGACAAGGATGTAACCCAGACTGCCATGCTTACACAGTCCCATAATAACCTCAGAGCGATAGCCTCAGAAGTCTGCATGCCTGCAGTTCAAGAGCCTGCCAGTGCAGCAAATGCTAAGGATGTCAGGCAGATGGTCTTGGCAGAGGAAAATAAATTCCTTCAACCTGAATTACCTTACACAATCCTGTTTGGGAGTCAGGGGGTACGTCAATGGGAATGGAGACTGTTTCACTGTTAATGACAGCAGATATGCAATCTCCTGTAGACAGGTCAGACAGTCCTTTTCCAGGAGAGGTGGAAACTACAGAGTAGGCAGCAGTAGCTCAAAAATGCCCAGTGGACATTCACTGATCACTATCCTCCCCAGAGAATGGACATTCAAATAACACCAGGCACACACAGCTCTTTGAAACAGTACATATCAATGAAGTTGATGCACTCTATCAAATGACACACAAAACTGACATTTTGTAGTAATTTTCACAATTTAAATAATAAAAAAACCCAGATCAGTCATATGGAAAAAGTAAGTACATCCATACATTTATCACACTTTCAAATACATAAAATTGAAATCAGGTGTTCAAGATTGGGTGCCAGTGATTAGAACCTGCTTAGGGAATGCAGATGGAACCTTATTTATGGAGTCTTATTTATACCTCTCTTATACAGTATCTCAGAAAAGTGAGTACACCCCTCACATTTTTGTAAATATTTGATTATATCTTTTCATGTGACAACACTGAAGAAATGACACTTTGCTACAATGTAAAGTAGTGAGTGTACAGCTTGTATAACAGTGTAAATTTACTGTCTCCTCAAAATAACTCAACACACAGCCATTAATGTCTAAACCGCTGGCAACGAAAGTGAGTACACCCCAATTGGGGCCAATTAGCCATTTTCCCTCCCGGTGTCATGTGACTTGTTAGCGTTACAAGGTCTCAGGTGTGAATGGGGATCTAATGTGTGGGAGCGATGTTTGTGGAAGTGCATGAACAAAGGATATTTCTGAGGACCTCAGAAAAAGGTTGTTGATGCTCATCAGGCTAGAAAAGTTACAAAACCATCTCTAAAGATTTTGGACTACACCAGTCCACAGTCAGACAGATTATGTACAAATAGAGGAAAATCAAGGCCATTGTTACCCTCTCTAGGAGTGGGGGCCAACAAAGATCACTCCAAGAGAAAGAATTGTAATAGTCTGCAAGGTCACAAAGGAACCCAGGGAAATATTTAAGCAACTAAAGGCCTCTCTCACATTGGCTAATGTTCATAAGATAAGATAAGATACGATAAACTTTATTGATCCCCCACTGGGGAAATTCCCTCATTACAGCAGCTCAGTTACACAAAAACACAGATATGAAAGAATATGCATTAAATAGGATTAGAATTGGGGGGAAAAAAATGTCTAAAATATATATACACAACAGGAATAGAAAAATAAGAATAAAAGTAGTAAAATAATAATAATAATAATGGTAATATGGACACTGAACACCAATGTATGTACAGATGAATACAAATATGAATATATACAGATGAGTAACACTTTCTTTATATACATAAATGGATCAATGCATTATTGCACAGTTAACATTAGAGGGTGAGCAACAAATAATAATAAATGAATAAATGTTCATATTGCAGAATTATTGTGAATGTATAGGTTGATGATGCAAAACAGCTAATAGTGCTACATTATGTTGTTTTTTGTATTAAAGAGTCTGACCGCTGTTAGGATGAAAGACCTGCAGTAGACCAGGACAGAGCTAGCCCTCTTAACCAGTTTGTTAAGACGTTTCCTGTCCCTCTCTGTGCTCCCAACTCCCCAGGAAACTACTGCATAGAAGATAGCAGATGTTACCACAGTGTCATAGAAAGATTTTAGCAGGGTCCTGCACACACCAAAAGACCTCAGTCTCCGCAGCAGGTGGAGACAACTTTGCCCCTTTTTATACAGGACATCTGTGTTTATGGACCAGTCCAATTTACTGTTTAGGTGAACACCCAGGAATGTATACCTCTACACCCTGAATTCTCACTGGCATAGACTGGGGTGGCCTCCTGCAGAGGTCGACTACTATCTCCTTTGTCTTGCTGGCATTGAGGCAGAGGTGGTTTAATTCACACCAGTTGACAAATTCAACGATGACCTCCCGGAATTCCTGATCATTCTCCTCTTATACTTGTTCAACAGTGACTATCATAGAACGTCTGCATGTGGGAACTGCTAGTGTTATGCCGCTGTGTATAAGGTGAAGAGAAAGGGAGCAAGCACTGTACCCTGTGGTACTTAAAAAAAAAAATAATAATAATAATAATTTAATTGTACAAAATGGAACAGGGGACAGTCGTAAAGTTTTCAGATGTACTTAATGAAAAAGGGAGGGGACTTAACAGGTTTTAATACAAACTACAGCCCACATCCAGCTCTAGACCAATCCTACATCTGTAGCTATCAAGTCTATGCAGGTGTAATGGGCTGGCGCAAGCCAACCTACCCTAGACCGGCTTTGTAGGCCCCCAATGGAGTTTTGGACGCCTGGGCTGACTATGTATAGCTCTGGTTTCTCTTCATTCACGCGTAAATTTTTCACTTTTTACTAAAGATTTCCGTGGAGAGGAATGTTGACAAGTTCAGCTTATTTTTGTGGGCTTTGCTGTGGCAAAGCTGTATTTGTTTTACAGTTTAATGTAAGAGAGGGAAGGGGTCTGGCTTTCAGATGCAAGGTCAGTTGGGGGTGGAGTCTAGCTGCTCAATTCTCGCTGCACAAGGTCCTCAAGCACGTGGTAATGCATGTCGTCCAGGAGTGGAGGCTTTGCCAGCTGGTGCTCATTAGGCCAGAGGCCATAACGGGTTATCGCTTCTTGGTCTTTTGGCTAAGATCAAGTGGATCTTTCATGATGCCCAGAGAAGGCGAGACACGGCCAGCCCGAGTGGTGCGGCTTCGACATACGGTCGGAATGGAGCTTCATGCAGATGTAGAGACCAAAAGGCGATTCGGATGGGACTGGGTGGTGCTGTGGATTCTGAGGGACTTCTGCAAAATGACTGTCTCCAAGATCTTGTGCCTGCAGGGTTTCACAGCCTCTGGCTTCCGGGATGTGACCTCCCACACTTTCTCGGACTGCTTGGCTTGTTTTGCCCAGAGTTCCAGACACCCAGCTGAGGATGTGCTGTGGGGTCTTCGCTTGGTTCCTTTGTTCGCCATGGATGAGGTGCCTTTGACCGTGCACCTATACAACCCCGTCGTGGCAGACGAGGACATCAAAGCCTTCATGGGGAGATACTGTTCTTCAGTGTCGGCAGGAGAGAAGATACGTGGCTGGTTTGGTGTTTGGAACGGAAAGAGGAGACTCCTGGTGAGGCTGAGGGTGGACCCAGCAGTGCCAGGGGGCCTGCTTCACCCCCGGGCAGTTTTGCCATTGGACCTCACCGGGGGTTTCTCTTCTACCCTAGCCAGCCACCCTACTGTCTGCGGTGAGATGAGGATCTGGCAAGACATAGATATTCTGGACAGGCAGGAAATGGAGTCCTGCGGTTACTTGGGCACTGGTAGCCCCATGAGCTGGGGTGATGCTGACCTAGACTTAACTTCGAGTCTGTCCCAACCAGAGTGGACAGACGGGGGTCTTCCAGACAAGGTGGAGGAGAAGAAGGAGCCAGGAGCTTCCAGGGGCAGGCAAACTAGAAAGGAGGAGGCAGGAGAAGAGGAGAGAAAGGCAAAAAGGTTTTGTGTGAAGAAGGGGCAGGAGTTAAAACTTCATGCGGCAGAAGGCATGAGGAGAGCAGGAAAAACAGAAGGTGAGGAGGCCCAGAGGGGATGGGCAGGACCCCCCTTGGTGACAGACTTGCAGGAGGAAGGAAAGGATTGGCCCCAGAGGAGGGCACAAAAAAGGAAAAATGTCAGCAGGGAAAGATTAGATTGCAAACAATATGAAGGGAAATGAGAAGGGGAGAAGAGAGGCAAACTGCAACATGGGAGATGTGGATATGGGGACTCATGGAAAAACTGGGGAGGGAGAGGAAAGGGTTTCATGTGGAAGGGGGAGTTTATTATTTTTTTTTCTTGAGTTGGGGGCACAATGGTAAAGTTAAATGTGGCATCCCTGAATGTTCTGGGAATTAAGCAGCCCCTAAAGGGGGCAGTGTTTATGACTATGTTCTGTCCCTTTTGATGTTATGTTTTTGCAGGAAAGTGATGTAAGTTCAGAGGCTGTGGGGAAGAATTTTTTGAAGGGGTGGGGGTGTTATTTAGATCTTTTGATTTCAAAGTAGAGGCAGCAGTTTCGGTGGTGCTGGGGAGGGTAATGTGTGGATGGGAGGTGGAAAAAATTCAGAGCAATTAGGGTATATGCCCCATGCAGGGGAGAACAAAGAAGGGGTTTTTCCAGCAGTTGGAGCCATTGTTCTTCACCAACAGGCTCTTGCTGGTGTGGGGGGGATTTTAATGTAAATATAGAAGCAGAGGGGGAAGAGAGCTGGCCCAGGTAATGGCAGGAACAGGTCTGGTGGACATGTTCAGGGTCATCGAGCCACAGGCCCCGGGTCATACCCGAGGGAACTCTAGAGGTGATACCACTCGACAATTAGAATGTAAATGGCATCAAACCAAATTGGTAGTAATCCAAACAGCATGGAAGGAGAGCCTACTGAACTATAGAAAATCTCTTAGCGATGCTAGAAAAGTCTCTCTCTCCACCTTAATAGGAGATAACAAAAACAATTCTAGATTTCTATTCAACACAGTAGCAAAATTAACTAGGAATAAAACCACTACACAAAGAAGCACTCAATCATTACATAGCATTGAAGATTTTATGAAATTTTTCATTGGTAAGATTGAAAATATTAGAAGTGAAATTTGTGCCATTAAACTAAAACCAGACAGTATTATAACTAACCCTGTAGATTATAATATAGCAATATCAGATCAAAGTTTAGATTGTTTTACTCTTCTTAGAGAGACCGAACTAGCTTTATTAATCTCTTCAGCAAATTCATCAACTTGCATACTAGATCCTGTACCTACATGTTTCTTTAAACAGATTTGTCCTGGAGTAATTGAACCACTTTTAAATATAATCAATTCTTCCCTTAGCACTGGCTATGTAACTAAATCACTTAAATTAGCAGTTATTAAACCCCTGATTAAAAAACCTGACCTTACCCCTCTCAAATGTCCAGATATAGACCTATATCAAATCTCCCCTTCATTTCCAAGATCTTAGAAGGTTGTAGCACAGCAGCTATGCTCATACTTGCATAGGAACAACATTCATGAAATGTATCAGTCAGGATTTAGACCTCATCATAGCACAGAGACACTGTTAGTTAAAGTAGTAAATTACCTACAACTGGCCTCTGATCAGGGTTGTGTCTCGTTCCTTGTGTTACTTGACCTTAGTGCAGCTTTTAATACTATAGATCATACTATTCTCCTTGACAGATTAGAAAATGTTGTTGGCATTAAGGGAACGGTCCTCTCCTGGCTCAGGTCTTTTTTGACCGATTGTTATCAGTTCGTAGATGTAAATGGAGACTTCTCCACGCATACCGAGGTTAAATTTGGTGTTCCACAAGGTTCGTTTTTAGGCCCACTGCTTTTTACTTTATATATGCTACCTCTAGGTCAAATTATTCGTAAACATGGAATTAGCTTCCACTGTTATGCTGATGATACACAGTTGTATGTTTCAGCAAAGCCAGAGGACAGACAGCAGCTTAGTAAAGTTGAGGATTGTGTAAAGGACATTAGACGTTGGATGCTAACTAACTTCCTTTTACTTAATTCTGATAAGACAGAAGTACTTGTATTAGGACCACATGTAGCTAGAAGTAAGCTTTCTGATCACATAGTTACTCTGGATGGTCTTTGTTTCATCATGTGCAGCAGTAAAAGACCTTGGAGTGATTATTGACTCCAGCCTATCATTTGATGCTCATGTAGATAATATTACTAGGATAGCCTTCTTTCATCTCAGAAATATGTCGAAGATAAGAAATATATTGTCACTACATGATCCAGAAATATTAGTTCATGCATTCGTCACCTCTAGACTAGATTACTGTAATGCCTTACTGTCTGGATGTTCCAGTAGGTGCATAATCAAACTCCAGTTAGTCCAGAATGCAGCTGCTAGAATCCTAACTAGAACCAGAAGATACGACCATATCACCCGATCTTTTCAACACTGCATTGGCTCCCAGTGAAATCTCGCATTGATTAACAAATACTATTATTAACCTATAAAGCACTAAATGGTCTCGCACCACAGTATCTAAGTGACCTTTTGGTTTTCTATGATCCGCCATGCCTACTTAAATCAAAAGATGCAGGCTATTTGACGGTACCTCGAATAGCGAAGGCTACAGCAGGGGGTAGAGCTTTCTCTTATAGAGACCCACAGTTATGGAACAGTCTTCCAATTTGTGTTCGGGACTCAGACACAGTCTCAGTGTTTAAGGCTCTGTTCTAGGCTTAAAACGTATTTGTTTACTCAAGCCTACCTAAAGACTGAGTCTGGTTTCTTCCTCTTAAAATCTTAGGGAGTTTTTCCTTGCCACCATTGCCACTCAGTGGCTTGCTCAGATGGGATAAATTTGCACCTTTAATATCTATATACCGTGTTGATATTTCTGTAAAGCTGCTTTGAGACAATGTCTATTGTAAAAAGCGCTATAGAAATAAAATTGAATTGAATACCGCAGGGCTTGACCTCTTATTTGTTACAGACGGAGTCAGGGTACAATCGTTACTCTGGAGGCCATTTTGGGCCTCTGATCACTGCATGGTCATTGGAGGCATACAACTAGAGGCGGGGCAAAGAGGGCGACATCCATGGCGGTTAAATGTGACCATGTTGCAAAGCCTTCTGCCACCTCTATGTCGGCTGGCGGCGTATGAGAGTGTTGTACACAACACACGCAGAATGGTGGAAGGGGGTAAAAAAGAGGGCGAGGAGAATGAGAGAGAGAGGGTGAGGGAATGGTTGGGGGTGTTACAGGAGACATGGCAAAAGGGAGATCACAGGCAGCTTAGGGAGGCTAGGGAGGCCCTGCGGGCCCACTACGAGGCTGAGGCTCACAGCTACTTTGTCCAGGCTGGCAAACAGGTTTTAAAGCAGGATGAGCACCCAACAAAATAATTCTTTAGTAGTGTCAAAAGCCGCCAGTGGGGCTCCTACATGGAGGGCCTGACACAGGGGGCTCAGGTCGTAACCTCGAAGGAGGAGATGCTAGAAGTGGCCAAAAGCTTCTATGGAGATCTTTTCAGAGGGGGAGAAATGGGGAAAGACCTGGCAGCAGGTTTCCTGGATGTTGTGGCCGGCAGGTTGCCAGAGGAAAGCATAGCAGCACTGGAGGGGCGGTTTGCTTTAGAAGAGGTAGAGAATGCCATGCTGTCTCTAAGGACAGGCGTGGCCTCAGGCGGGGACGGCTTGCCGGTGGAATTTTACCGGACTTTCTGGTCACTGGTGGGGCTGGATCTGCTGGCCGTCTATCGCAAAATGGTGGAGTGTGGAGCTCTATCTCCATCCGACAGAGTGGGGCACATCACCCTCCTGCTCAAAAAGGGTGACTGAGCGGACCTGGCAAATTGGAGACTGATCACGTTATTGATGGCAGACTACAAGATCTTGGCCAAGCTACTGGTCTTGCATCTGAGGAAGGTGATAGCGAAGGTGGTCCATCCTGACCAGACCTGTGGGGTGCCCAGAAGGAGGTGCGGTATGAACCTGGCACTGATCAGAAATGCGTTGACATGGGCTGAGCAGCACGGTGCGCCCTTGGCTTTATTGAGTTTAGACCAAGAGAAGGTTTGATCGTGTCTCGCACGAGTTCCTCTTCACACTGCTGGAGAGGATGGGCTTTGGTCCAGGTTTTACGGCTATAGTGCGACTGCTGTATGTCGGGGCGGTGAGCTGCATAATAATAAATGAGTACTTCTCCGAGCTGGTTACACAGCAAGGAGGAGTCAGGCAGGGTTGTCTTCTGTCACCCTTGCTCTATGTGCTGTACCTAGAGCCGTTTGTAGAGAGGTTGAGGAGAGAGCTTGCTTTCCAGGGATTTCACATACCTGGTGCAGGAGGGATAAGGGCCAAAGTGTCGGCATATGCCGATGACGTGACCGTGTTCCTTGGCCGAGATAGGGACTTCAGTGCCGTGGAGTGTGCGCTGAAAGAATTTTCAGATGCCACCGGAGTGCGCATAAACCGCGGAAATTGGCGCCGCTGTGTGCGGGAGCGTGGGCAGGGAGGACCAAAGTCCTGGGGGGTTACCCGCTGTGCCAGGATGGGCTCAAGATTTTGGGGGTGGTCTTCTGGAGAGAGAGCAGCGCCCAAAAGAATTGGGGCATCGCCTTGAGGAAGATACAAGGCAAGGCTGAATGCTTATCTTATTTATGTTTATCTGGGGGGGGGGGGAAATGTGAACAGGTGGCCAGAACAAGAATGCATATGGAGCACAAGAAAGGGGGACGAGGAGTGATTTGTGCCCCCCTCAAGACCATGGTGATGTATGTGGCATTTCATGGAAGGTTGGTCGGGGGATGGAGGGCTACATGGCGTCCTGGTTTGCAAGGTTCTGGCTGGGTTTTGCCCTGTGAACTGTGGTGCCCTGGAGAAGGACATCGCCATGGTCAGAGGACCGCCCGTGGCATTACCAGATGGTGGCAGATTTTGCTTGTGGCCAGCCCTGGATCGTGGTAGATAGCCTCTTGTTAGACCATAGAAGGCTGTATAGAAGTTGGAGAGACCGCTGCGCAGCAGGAACCGGTGAGACCCTTCCCAGGGGACCAGGGGTCGAGTGGGCAGCTAATCAGCCCACATGGCTAGATGAGGTCAGCAAAGATCTGCATTGGCTGGGGGCTCTGGGACATCTCCCCCTGAGAGAATGGCTATACCAGCATGGCTCAAGCTGCACACCTCTGTGCCTGATGGGATGCGGAGGTGAGGAGACAGTTGAGCACGCATTGTGGTCATGTCCTGTTGCAGCCGGTTTCTGGAGACGGGTTGCAGTGTGGTGGTCAGCGGGGGGGGGGGCACAGCAGGTATACACCACGATCTGTATGGTAGGGGTTTACAGCGCATGGGACCAGAGGTTGTGAGGCCTTGTTGGCAAGCAATCTAAGTGGCAAAGTGCATCTTGTGGGGCGCAAGGAATGAACGTATCAGGAGCCTGTCTGCGCGTGGCTGCCAGGGTAGCCTTTTCGAAAGGTTCAGGGCCAAGATTAGGAAGGTGAAGAGAGATGATAAAAGGACAGAGGGTTTGCAAGGGTAGGAGGGAGGGGCAGCAGCTGAAAGGTGGCCTCATGGGCAGAGGGGTTAAGGAAGGGAGGTGAGCATGACGATTGGGAGGGGATCCCTCTTTTGGGTTTAAAGGTGCTCACTTTCGTTCCCATTTGGGGAAGCTCCTATATTTCTGGAGCAGATGTGGGCAATGATAAAAGGTTTTATAGGTTTTGGGTACTATAAATAATGTAGGAGGGGACAGAGATTGCCCTAAAATTTTGCCAACAAACTGAAGGGTAACAAGATGGCTACCCCACAAACTGAGCAAACAATGGAGAAGGAGGGGGGCCCTGTGGAAAAGTCCATTTTCCCATCATCCTCAGGGCTTGAGCAGAAACGAGGAAGTGGGGCGGAACTAGGAGTGGAGTCAGCCAACCAGAGGGAGGAATCTACCCCTCCCCAGAAAAGAAAGGCCAGGAAATGGAGGAAGGGGAGGAAGGGACGGCTTCCTCCATGCAGACAGTATCAGAGAAAAGTTTATTATCTGGGGAGAGTGAGACAGACAGTCCATTCCCAAATGCTCAGTTGCAGAAAAGACCTGCAGGATCTCCTCTGTTGGTAACAGAGGAGAAAAAACTGAGGGCAGAGCAGCGGCGAGACAGTTCTTCCTCGGAAGATCTGAACCGTTTGTGGCCCTCAGAGCCCCCAAATGAGGTTTCCTTCTTGCACGTCCAGCTAAGAACATCGTCGCCAAAGGAGCCGCAAGAGGATGCCTCTGTGGCCCGTGAGGCAGCAGACACTTGCCCTCCTGAACCCAGGCCCACTGAGATAAAGGAAGAGCAAGTGTCACAAGAGATAATCTGTCTTCAATAGGTTTTTAAATTTGTCTCTGCAAGTGTTTTAATACTGTTGCATACCTTTTTAACCATACTGCTCATGACCCTCACAATCTCAACAATCTATGTGAGAAGTGTGAGGTCCACCCTGAGAGCGCAGAGTATTTTATCCCTTTTAAAATCTTTTAAGTCAGATGTGTTTTTATTGCAAGAGTGTGCTTTACCCTCTTTATGTAGTTACTGGAAGTGGGAAGACCTGTGGACCCCAGGACCCTCTGTGTGGAGTGGCTCCAATTTTAATAAATCTGATGGTGTTGCTATTTTAATATATAATCCAAATATCTTGGTAAAGGACAGCACAGTGGTGAGGGATGGGCGGGCACTTTTAGTCAATCTGACCTTTTTAGATAGGGATTTTACTATTCTTAATGTGTATGGTTTTCCGGAAAAAAAATGAAAGGTATGAAGTTTTAGAAGACCTGCAGTCCCACATGCTAGGGAGGGTTCCCCTAATTGTAGCAGGGGATTTTAATTGTATTTTAACAGTGAAAGATCGGAAAAGGGTAGTGGGGGAGTGTGCGGTAGGGTTTAGTTAAGGATTTTAAACTAGTTGACTGTTTTAAAGCATTGTATCAAAGAGAGAAGGGCTTCACCTGGCTCAGTGGTGATGGCACCAGAGCCTCTCGGATCGACTATGATTTTACACGGGACTGCCCGCCAACCGATGCTACACTGTCCCCCTTTCCTTTTCTGACCACATGATGCTGTCATGCACCCTTTCACTGTCCACTGGTGTGACTGTAGGAGGAGGGCTGTGGAGGCTGAACTGCTCTGTTTTAGAAGACGAAGTAGTAGTTAGAGAGTATAGGGAGCAGTTCAGCCAATGGCAGACCCTCCAGGACTTTAATGAGTCACGAGCACAGTGGTGGGAGATGGTAGAAGAAAGGACAAGCCAATTTTTTAAGAAGGTAGGGAAAGATAAGAAAAACAGGGAAAAAAGATGCATGATGGGACTGCAAAAAAGACTGCAGAGATATTTTAACCTTTTTAACTGTGGGATGGATTTTACAGATGAAATCAAAGAAGTAAAAGCTGAAATGCATGTTTTATCAGACATACAAAGTAGGGGGGTCATTTTAAGAAGCAGAGAGAGAGAGAGAGACTGAGGAAGGCGAAAAGTGTACGAGGTATTTTTTTAAAAAGATTGTATCAAGGGGTAGTGTAATTACCACAATAAAAGATGGAGGGAGGGAGCAAAAAACAACAAATGAGATTTTAGGTGGGATGGAAGAATTTTATAGCAATCGGTACAGTGAAAAATACGTACACAAAGATACCTTGGAGGAAGTTTTAGCTATTTTAGACAACAAGGTCAACAGTGAAGCAGTGCTTTTATCCCAGGATTTTACAGTTTTAGAAATGCAAAATTCTTTAAAAGGTTTTAAAAGGGGGAAGTCCCCAGGAATGGATGGACTCCCCCTAGAATTTTATCTGACGTTCTGGGACATTTTAGCACATGACTTACTCACTGTTTTTAAAGAATTAGAGACCTTGGACAGACTTCCAGACAGCTTCAGAACAGGGATAGTGTCACTTCTACACAAAAAAGGTGACAGAACTAACCTCAAAAATTGGAGACCCATCACGCTTTTAAACTTTGATTGTAAACTTTCTAGTAAGATTTTAGCTGCACATATGTCGACTGTTTTAGAGGATGTAATCCACCCAGATCAAGCATGTGCTGTGCCTGTAAGGAAGATCACAGACAGCCTAGTGCTGATTAGAGACGTCATCTATTAAGCGAGAGACAGAAATATCCAACTAGTAGTCCTAAATCTAGATTTCGAAAAAGCATTTGGCCGAGTCTCGCACCAGTTCCTGTTTCAGGTATTGGACAAAATGGGGTTCCCTGGTAGGTTTATAGCCGGGGTGGGACTGCTGTATAATGGCCTGGTCAGCAAAATTTTGGTTAATGGGCATGTGTTCAAAGCAGTAAATATCCACAGTGGCATCCGTCACGGGTGTCCTTAATCTCCCCTCCTGTATGTGCTTGCATTGAGCCACTGGCACAGATCTTGAGAAGGGATAAATGGATCAATGGACTGGAAGTGCCTGGGACTGGAGGACTGACCGCAATGTGTGTTTTATATATGGACGACGTAACCCTTTTAGCCACCGACGTTTTGTCCATACGAAGAGCAATGGACTTGACTGACTGGTACGGTCAGGCATCCGGCGCTAAGCTCAACAGGAGCAAGTCTGAGGCCCAGCTCTTCGGGCCGTGGGGTAACGTGGACACAGGCGGACTGGAATTGGTTTTTAAAACTGATTTACCAATTTTAGGTGTCAAATTTGACAAAGAGGGTAAAGGATGGGGAAACTGGACTGACATGATCGGGAAAGTTAGGCAAAGACTGGGCTTTTGGGGAATAAGACAGTTGACTTTTGAAGGTAAAGTTTTAATTTTTAAAGCAGTGATTTTACCTTTAATATTACTTGTGTGTTCACCTGTTATGGGAGTGCGGCACCGCGCGGGACCAGTGGACATATGACCGGCCCCCAGTATTTCCCGTGCCTGTCAGCAGGTGGGATCCAGATGGACTACAAGCTCGCCATCCTCGGGGTGGGCCGGGGCTCGAAGGGCTTAACAGCGCAGGGATTCACCACCCTCTGGCTCACCCTCAACGCTATAAAGGATGCTATCTGGAACACCAGAAACCTGCTGGTGGGGAAACGCGTGACAGTGCCCCTACCCGCGAGCGACCAAATGGTGAAGTCCACGCTGCAGGGGTACCGTGCATCGTCATTCGGGGGGGGGGCACTGACCCTGGCCGTTCGTAGATGCACCCTCACCTACAAAGGCTATGGGAGCAGCGAGCCGGAGGGTAGAGGATCTCCGCTGGTTACTGGAAGTGACGGGCCTTGGCCATGGCTCGAGAGCAGTGTGATGGGCTCCTTTGGTAGGGACTCACACCCGGTCTTGAAAAAGAGAGGACAGTTTAGTGTTTTTTTTATTTGCGTGTTTTATATACACACACACACACACACGTATTTGCTTTTTATATATTTATTTATTTTTAACAACCGAAAGGATTTTATAGACACACCCAACTTTATCTTTTTTAAACAATTTTCAAATAAGAAATTTGTGTTTTATCCAAGTTTATTTATAAATCACAAATGTTGTAAATGAACTGAAGACAAAACCTGTGCACTTTGTGAATGTGAAGAAAAAAGTGCCAAATTTTTTCGAAAGAAAAAATCTGTTCTTATCAGTTTAATACCTGATTCGTCCTCCATTTGAGGACTTTATATTAAACGGATTTTTAGAGCGAGGAGCTGGAAGAGGGGCTTGCTCCATCCGCTCTACTCATCGACCTCGTATTGCAGTACCTCCAGGAATGGTGCACCTTTTCAAAGGGGTCAGATAAAAGAAGGAGGAAATAAATAAATAAATAAATATTCACGTTAAACGATTGTACAAAATGGAACAGGGGTCAATCGTAACGGTTTCAGATGTACTTAATGGGCAAAGGGAGGAGGCCTAATAGGTTTTTAATACAAAGTAGGGTTAGAAGAAGGAGGGGGGAAAAAAAGTAGGAAAAAAAACCAAAGTGATTTAAAAAAAAAAATTATAATATATTATTTAATTGTACAAAATGGAACAGGGGTCAATCGTAACGGTTTCAGGTGTACTTAATGGGAAAAGGGAGGGGACCTATTAGGTTTTAATACAAACCACAGCCCACATCCAGCTCTAGACCAATCCTACATCTGTAGCTATCAAGGCTATGCAGGTGTAAGGGGCCGGCGCAAGCCAACCTACCCTAGACCGGATTTCTAAGCCTCCAATGGAGTTTCGGAGGCCTGGACTGACTTCCTGTATAGCTCGGGTTTCTCTTCGTTCACGCGTAAATCTTTCGCCTTTTACTAAAGATTTCCGTGGAGAGGAAGGTTGACCAGTTCAGTTTATTTTTGTGGGCTTTGTTGTGGCAAAGCTGTATTTGTTTTACAGTTTAACATGAGAGGGAAGAAGGTTGGCTTTGGGATGCAAGGTCAGTGGGCGTGGTGCCTAGTTGCTCAATCATCTCTGCACAAGGTCTTCAAGCACATGGTCACGCATGTCGTCCAGGAGTGGAGGCTTTGCCAGCTGGTGCTCCTTAGGCCACAGGCCATAACGGGTTACCGTTTCTCGGCCTTTTGGCTAAGTTCAATTGGTGGAGACAGCGATCAACTCTTTGGTGGCCATTGTCTTCAGCCTTTTCGTGGTTGAGGACAATGAATGAATGTCTTTATTGTCACTATACACATGTACAATGAAATTAAGAGCCACTCCTTTTTTTTTCCCCCGTGCCAACATGTACATAAAATAAATACTATAGACACTATATACCTATACTGTAAAATCAGTACATGTGTGTGTTTAAAATAGTTATAGCTTTTAGGAAAAAACTATTCTTGAATCTATTAGTCCTTGTTCTGATGCACCTGTAACATCTTCCTGAGGGAGACTATCACCTTAATGATTTTAGTTTTTCCTCTGCTGAGGCAACGGGAGGTGTAAATATCCATCAGGGAGGGGAGAGGGCAGCCAATGATCTTCTGTGCTGCTCTTATTACTCTTTGAAGCCTCTCCCTGTCTGCCACGGTGCAGCTGCCATACTATACCGTAATACAGTATGTCAGCAGGCTCTCGACGGATGAGCGGTAGAAGGTCAGCAGCAGATTGGGGTCCAGATTGTACTGCCTGAGAACGCTCAGGAAGTGTAGCCGCTTTCGAGCCTTCTTAATAACCGCTGTGATGATGTCTGTCCAGGAGATGTCAGCGGAGATAAGGACACCAAGAAACCGGAAAGTATGGACCCTCTCCACACACTCACTATTGATGAAAAGGGGGGCTAGCTCAGTGTTGTGCTTCCTGAAGTCTACAATGATCTCCTTGGTCTTCTTAGTGTTTAGAGCCAGATTGTTCTCTGAACACCAGGCTGCCAAGTTCAGGACCTCCTCTCTGTAGGCTACCTCATCTCCCTTAGAGATGATTCTGACCACTGTGGTGTCATCAACAAACTTGACGATAAGGTTGTTATTGTGGACTGGACTACAGTCGTAGGTGTAGAGACAGTACAGGAGGGGGCTCAGCACACAGCCCTGTGGAGAACCGGTGCTCAATGTGCGAGAGGAAAAAAACCAGTTAGTAACAAAGTCCTTAATCCAGGCACATGTGAGGGGTGGAGGCCAAGAGTGACCAATTTGGTGATGAGAATATCCGGAATGATTGTATTAAAAGCCGAACGGTAATCCACAAAAAGCATCCGGACGTAGCTCTGTTGCTGCTCTAGATGTCTCAACACGGAGTGGAGAGCTACGGCGATAGCATCCTCTGTGGATCTGTTTGCACGATATGCAAACTGATAGGGATCGAAGTCTGGGGGGAGGTAGTCCTTGATGTGCTGAAGAACCAATCTCTCAAAGCACTTCATAATAACTGGAGTGAGGGCCACAGGACGATAATCATTTAGGCTAGTGGTGGGAGACTTCTTTGGCACTGGAATGATTGTGGCTGATTTTAGGCAGGACGGGATGACTGCTTGGGCCAGGGAGAGATTGAAGATTCTGGTAAAGATGTGGGCAAGCTGGTGGGCACACGATCTGAGCACCTTACCAGGTACTCCGTCTGGGCTAGCAGCCTTCCTGGGGTTCACTGCCAGAAACATCCGTCTAACATCGTGTTCCCTCACAGTAAACAGAGTGGAGCAGAAACCAGGAGGGGATGGAGGCAGGGCTGAACTGATGCAGGAGCCAGATGAGGGTGGAGGCAAGGTTGGAGCAGATGAGTGCTGTTGTTGTGATGTTTCAAAGTGAGCAAAGAAGCAATTTAGCTCTTCTGCCAGCATCACACTCAGGTCTCCTGTTGTCGCATCACAGCCTCTGTAGTTTGTGAGGTCTTGTATGCCCTGCCACACCTCCCGTTTATTTTTACTGGACAGGTGGGACGCTATGCTCCTCTTATTGTCCGCCTTAGCTTCCTTAATACCACCTTTCAGGTTGGCACGAGCGGCTCTATACAGAGCTTTATTACCAGACCTGAAGGCAGCGTCGCGGGCTCTGAGGAGTGTGCGGACCTGGTTGGTCATCCAAGGTTTCTGGTTTTGGAAAACCCGAATGTTTTTGTCCACAGTCACATTTCCGATACAGAACTTGATATAGTCCAGTAGCGTTCCTGTTAATGTTTCTAGCTCCTGGTGTTCAAATAAATCCCAGTCTGTCTGTCTGAAGCAGTCCTGTAGTTTGGAGAATGCATCGTCAGGCCAGATGGTAACAGTCTTTATAGTGGGCGTGACAATGCGTCTGAGTGGGGTGTAGGCAGGGGAGAGCAGGAGGGAGAGATGGTCTGATTGGCCGAAGTGGGGGAGAGGTATGGCTCTATACGCATGCTTAATGTTGGAATAAACATGATCCAGAGTGTTCTCCCCTCTAGTAAAACACTTAACATGTTGATAAAATTTCGGGAGTACAGTCTTCAACTTCGCCTTATTAAAGTCTCCTGCAATTATGTGAACACCGTCGGTGTAAGTCCGCTTCTGTTCGTTTATGGTGTCTACGCTGTCCCAGCGGAGCAAAGTACAACCTGCTAGCTGCATGCTAGCATCAGGTATCCTCGGATGAAGCCAGGTTTCAGTGATAATCAAAACACAACAATCACGAACGTAGCGATTTCCAGCTAGTTGTAATTCCAAATCGTCCATTTTATGCACTAGGGATCTGGCATTGGAGAGATACAGGCTCAGTAAAGGTGGCTTATGTGGTTGTTTTCTTAGCCTTAACATAACACCGGACCCGCATCCCCGCTTCTGCTTCCTCTCCCTCATCCGTCTGCGCCGCCTCCTGGACACGACAACAATCCACGGAGAGCCCGGCAATCTCGCTATGTCGTCTGGGATGTTGTGCATGTGATGAAAGACTCTCGAAATAGGTATCTGGTGCTGGTCCCCAATATCCATAAGATTCTGGCTTGTGTAGCGAATGTTGGCAGAACCGATAATACACAAACAAGTAATAAAGAAATAGTACAAAAACAACAAAAAAGAGCACTGAAAAGGAGAGCCGTGAGCCACTGCGACTGTGCGCGCTGCCATCTTGGAATCTATTTAAAGAGAAAATTTGTTTTTTTCAGTGCCTGTTGGTGAAAGGAAGATCAAGCCAGTGGACCTGTGGACAGGTAAGTACAAATTTATTAATTAATTTATTTTCCTTTTTTATAATATTTATTGCGTTTAGGTTTATATTTGTTTTAGTTATTTATTACAGTTTATTTATAGGCTAGTGGTGCCTCCAAAATGTTGGCTGCTCATGCCGGCATGAGGAGGCACCACAGCGTACGTTTCTTATTTAAAGAGGTGGATGGTACGCTCCTGGGTATGTCACTCCTTGACTTCTCCAGGAAGCTCATCCAAAAATCTCTTAATTTCAAACCAGATGAACTGAACTGTCTGGCGACTCTGCCCCTGAACAAAGGATTTGATGTTAGCTTTAGGCCTGCTTCTCTGTTAAATGATTTCTGTGATGAATGAAATGAAACACAAGAAATAATATGCCTTTAATATGATTATAACTTCGTCTCTGCAAGTTTATTTTTAACACTGTTTTATACATTTTTAACCATACTGATCATGATCCTCACAATCTCAATGTGAGAAGTGTGAGGTCCACCCTGAGAGCACAGAGTGTGTTATCCCCAGAGGTATGGGTAATCCTGTCAAGAGATCTAAGGTTTACACATTTGAAACGTTTAAACTCCGATATAGTATTTTTACAGGAGACTCACCTACGTATTAAAGATCATCATAGGTTACACTGCCCTTGGGTGAGTCAAGTCTTCCACTCGAACTTCAATTCGAAGGCAAGAGGGGTCACTATTTTAATTGGCAAAAGGTCACAGTTTTCCTCCACTAACGTTATTGCTGATGTGAACAGTAGATATATTATAGTTTCTCGTATTCTAATGCAAAGACGGGTGTTGTTGGTAAATGTATATGCTCCAAACTTTGATGACGTGGAATTTGCTAATAGATTGTTGAGCAATCTCCCTTTCTTAAATACTCACCTGTTGATTTTCGGGGGATATTTAAACTGTGTTTTTGACCCAAATTTAGATCGGTCTAATACCAGATTGATTCAGAGAACGGGTATGTCTAAAATATTTCTGATTTTATGTGTCAGAACAGTCTCGTTAATCCCTGGAGATCCCGTAACCCCTCTCTTAAAAAGTTTTCTTTCTTCTCCCAGGTGCATCATTCCTATTCGAGGATTGATTATTTTTTATAGACAGCACTCTTGATTCTTGTGTAGTTTCTTCTGACTATCTGGATATTGTAATTTCTGATCACGCGCCTCTACAAATAGATATTCATCTTTCTATTTATAAACGTAGCCCACCGCCTTGGAGATTTAATTATCTTCTTTTAGCAGACAGTGAATTCTGTGAGTTCATTTCCACTTCTATAGATGACTTTCTTTCCTTCAATCAGAATGACTCCACCTCTTATTCATTGTTATGGGAGACACTTAAATCCTATATCAGAGGGCAGATTCTTTCTTACTCCACTCTCTTTAATAAAAAGCGCACTGCTAGGGTTAATGAACTTACATCTGCGATCATTAACCTCGATCAGAGATATGCATTGAACCCCTCTCCAGAACTTCTTAAACAGAGTCTCGACTTACAGGCAGAATTTAATCTTATTTCGACTGAAGAGGCGGAACGCTTCTTGTTATGTACTCGTGGTTCATACTATGAACATGGCGACAAGCTGAGTCGTTTACTGGCACATCAGCTACAGCGACAGGCCACTTCCTGTCTCATACCTAGTATTAAAAATACTTATAATATTGTCACTATAGATCCCATGGAAATTAATGCTACTTTTAAATCGTTTACTCTTCGCTTTATAAATCGGAATTTCCTACAGACAATAGTAAAGTGAATGCATTTCTTCAAAACATTTATAACCCTGTTATTGATTCGAATACTGCCATGCAACTGGACTCCTCACTCTCTCGAAGAAATTTTAATTTCAGTTAAAACTATGCAATCTAACAAAGCTCCTGGCCCGGACGGGTTTCCAATTTAATTTTTTAAAACGTTTATTAGAAAATTAGTTCCATTGCTTTTGGCTACATTCAACGAATGCTTGGAATGTGGGTCTTTGCCTCCAACTCTGACACAAGCCATGATCGCTCTCCTTCTTAAGGAGGGTAAGGATCCAACCTCCTGTGATACTTACAGACCGCTGTCTCTGCTTAATGCAGATATAAAGGTTTTGGCGAAAATACTGGCATCTTGTTTAGAGAATGTACTCCCTTATATTATATCTGAAGAGCAGAACGGTTTTATAAAGGGACGTCAATTGTTTTTCAATACCCGTACACTCTTTAATATAATTTATTCAAAGCATCCGGCTGAGCTTCCTGAGATTGGGATTTCTTTAGATGCTGAAAAAGCATTTGATAGGGTTGAGTGGGAGTATTTGTTTGTAGTCTTGAGGAAGTTCGGATTTGGGGATAAGTTTATTTTTTGGATTAGCCTCCTTTACTCATCCCATAAAGCCAGGGTTCAGACAAACAATATTTATTAAACGATATTCAAGAGGTTCCCTACTGTTGCATTGGAAGTCTGCTAAATATCCATATATCTCCCAGTGGCTAAAGGACATGATTTTTTTTTAAAACTTGAGAAAATAAGGTATACGATGAGGGGTTGTACTGACAAGTTTTATTATAAATGGCAACCCTTTATTGCATATTTTATGGAGTTACAGACACTTCCCACTTAAATTGTTGTGCCTGTTGTTGGGTTTTACACTATCTACATAACCAGTGATAGTTATTGGTTAGCCATGATGAGCTCCCATAAGGGGAGCGGGGTTTGTTTTCAGTGTTTGTACTTTTTAATTTCGTTTTCCTTTGCGAGTATAAAAAGAAAAAAAACTGAATGATTGTTGCTGTGCGTTAGTCAGTTTGTTTTTCTTCTCAAAAAAAAGAAATGTACAGCAGAAATATTCAGCAGAAATGTTCAGGAGAAATGAAACTAGAGATTGTATGTTTGAGCTAAAATAAAAAAAGAAAAAAAAAAAGAAACGCTTCTGTTGGGAGTGGGTGGTACTGCAGATTCTGCGAGGTCTCAGTGAAATCACAGCGTCCAAGATCTTCTGCTTCCAGGATTTTGTCTCAGCTGGCTTTGTGGATATTACCTTCACAGCTTTTTCCGAGTGTACTGCATTTTTTGATCAGTGCTCCCAAAAGTCAGAGAACGAAGCGTCAGAGGACACCTGGAGGAATTCAGGGGCGATGCCTCTCGATTCGACTTCTTGTTTGTAGGGGATGGGGCGATGGTGCAGTCATTCCTGCGGGAAACCCTTTGGGCCTCCGGTCACTGCCTGATTGTTGGACGCCGTCGCAATGGTCCGACAGCCGGCGTGCATGGTGAGAAAGTCGCACGAAACAGACAGCCTCGCGTCAAGCCCGACAACAGCTGGAAGGCCCGTCACGATGGGGCGGAGCCACCGACACAACCCCGGCGATTGGGGAGTCAGTCGGGAGAATTCTACCACTCAGCAGATGGGGAGGGGTATAAGAGGACGCTCTTCCGCCCGTGCGATTTGGAGGAGTTGCTCGCATGACATGTGCGCGTCACCACTTCTGAATGATTCCGACTTCCAGAAGGCGGCATTCTTTTCTAATCACTCTCTCTTTCTCTCTCGCTCTCTGGCTTTCCAGAAGGCTCGGGTGCAGATGAGGATGCGGCCTGGTGAGCTTGCACACGACGCTTAACGACGGCACGAGGAAGCCCTCGCGCTTTGGGAAAATCCCGACACGCCCTGGAGAGCGCCGCAACGCCCGCCCCACACAAATCCTCACACACTCATACCCCTGCGCACCTCCTCACTTCTGGCAGCCCCCGCGTAAGAGAAAATAAAATTAATCACTTGGTCACTGTACCCAGCGTCTCCTGTGTGTGTGTCTGTGCTTCGCCCCTCACAGGCTATTTCCCTACAGACACATCCAAACAGAAGGGAGGAATAGAGGAAGAGGTACATGGAGGATGAATGGAGCCATCCTGCAAGACCCAACCTTTGTAGAGGTCTTCCAACTGTACATAGGGTGGTGGTGTCTAAGGATGCTGTTGGACATGCAGATGGCATGGTGGGAGGCGATAAAGAAGAGGGTTGCCATACTATGTTGATGGTGGGGACAGAGGAAGGCAAAACAGAGGAGGGAAAGGGCCAGGCAGTGGTCCAGGCAGTTGCAAAGTGCCTGGCAAGACGGAGATCAGGAATGGCTCAGGGACGCTAGCGAAGCACTATGGGCTCACTACGAGGCTGAGGCCCGCAGCTACTTGGTCCAGACAGGAAGGCAAGTGGCCCAACAAGACGAGCGCCCAACACGTTACTTCTTTAGTAGCATCAGAGACCGTAGGAGGGGGTCCTACATTGAGGGCCTGAAGGATGGGGTCCAGGTCCAGACATCAATAGAGGGAAAGCTGGGCATGGCCTGGGCCTTCTATGGAGACCTCTTCCAAAGAAGGGAGTCGAGTAAGGACCTTGCAGCAGGGGGTTTTAGACGCTATTACCGGCCAGCTGCCGGAGGAGAGTGTGAGCGAGTTGGAGGGACAAATTTCCCTGGAGGAGGCAGAAAGAACAGCATTTTCCTTGAATCACCCTGTTACATAAAAAGGGGGACCGGACCGACCTGGCAAATTGGAGGCCAATCACGGACTTTAAGATCTTTGCCAAGGTGCTGGTCAGGAGGGTGATTAACACAGTGGTCCACCCTGATCAGACCTGCAGGGTTCCTGGGTGAATGTGTGGCATGAGCCTGGTGTTGGTCAGAGATGTTTTGGCATTGGCTGACCAACGCCGGGTGCCAGTGGTGCTATTGAGTCTTGACCAAGAGAAGGCCTTTTATCTTGTCTCGCACGCATTTCTGTTTGTGCTCTTGGAGCGACTAGGCTTTGGTCCAAACTTTATCGCTATCATAAAGAAGCTATATACAGGGGCAATTAGCCACATCGCCATTAACGGGTACCTCTCTGAGCCAATTGTGCAACAAGGAGGGGTCAGGCAGGGGTGTCCACTATCGTCAATGCTCTATGTGCTGTACTTGGAACCTCTGGTAGAGTGGCTAAGGGGAGACCCGGTGTTTCAGGGAATTCATATCCCAGGGGCAGGCAAAGGCAGGGCCACGGTCACCATGTATGCCGATGACGCGACACTATTTCTTGGCTGGGATGAGGACTTCTGCGCAGTGAGCCAAGTTCTGGAGGCATTCTCAGGTGCCACAGGAGCACGAGTCAACCGCAGCAAGTCTTCGGTCTTGTATGCAGGGGCATGGGGCGGAAGGACAGAGATCACAGGGGGCTTCTCTCTGTGCCAAGAGGGACTGAAGATTTTGGGTGTCGTTTTCTGAAGAGAGGGCAGTGCCCAAAAGAATTGGGACATGGCCCTCAGGAAACTGCAAATAAGGGCCGAGAGCTGGAGCAAGAGAGATCTCTCCCTTACATGGAGAGTGGTAGCAGTGAATTCTGACCTGCTGGCAAGCCTCAACCATTTGGCTTATGTGTTCCCCGTCCTGTTTGTAACAGGGAGGCGTTTGGAACGCCTCATATTTACGTTCATATGGGGTGGGAGGAATGAGCAGGTGGCCCGTGAAAGGATGTACATGGAGCAGGAGGGGGGGAAGGGGAGTGGTGTGTGCCCCCTCAAGATCATGGCGTTGTAGGTGGCCTTCATGGCAAGGCTGGTTAGGGGATCACAGGGACACATGTCATCCTCGTTCGCAAAGGGAAGGGGTTTGGCTTTGGGATGCAAGGTCGGTTGGGGGTGGAGCCTAGTTGCTCAATCCTCTCTGCACAAGGTCCTCAAGCACGTGGAAACGCATGTCATCCAGGAGTGGAGGCTTTGCCAGCTGGTGCTCGTTAGGCCAGAGGCCATAACGGGTCATCACTTTTTGGCCTTTTGGCTAAGATCAAGATGCCTGGAGAGGAGGTGAAAATGGTGGATTGACCAATTCCAAGCAACACTGTGAGGATGAGGCTGGCGATCAACGCAAGTGTGATGGAAAAGGTTTTGGAGGAGATTTTCGTGAAGGAGATTCTATGTGGACTGCTGAAGGGGCAGACTTCCTTTGTGTACTGTCTGCAGGATTTTGACAATGGGAGATGCCTGGATGTCTTTTTAGACAAGGGAGAAGTACAGAGGATTCCTGCAGGCTTTGTGGAAGAACCAACAGCATCCTGTTTTCAGAGGGTTGTGTCTGCAGAATGCTATGATGGCAGTGACAGTTCACATGTACAACCCCTTCGTGGACGAGATGGATATTAGACTGTTCCTCCAGAGGTACTGTAGCGTGGTGGGGAAGGGAGAGAAGGTCTGCAACACTTTCGGGATTTGGACAGGAAGAAGGAAGTACATGGTACGCCTCCAAGCCGCGGAGCCACGGTTGCCGGCGACATTTGCTATCGGTCCGAATAGGGGGCTTCTGTACTACCCTGGGCAGCTGGAGACATGTAGGAGATGCGGAAAAAATTGGGCATATGAAGACAGTTTGCAAAGGGGACATGTGTCGCTTTTGTGGATCAAAGGAGCACAAGATAGCGGAGTGCAGAGCCCCGAAGAAGTGCAGCCTCTGTGGTTCTGAGGGACATCTATACAAGAGTTGCCTGCTGAGGGAGAAGACCTGGGCAGAGTGGGTGTCAAGGGAAAGCAAAGCGGAAGGACGGTGCAGACAGAATACAGAAGAGTGATGTTCCTGAAGGGCGGCTGGTGCCTCAAGAAAGTGGTGGAAAACCAGAAGGAGAAAGTCAAGCAGGAGGAGTGGAAGGACAGGTTCACCAGGACAAAGAGGAGAAAACGATTAAGGAGGGGAAAACTTCGGGAAAAAGATCGCTTTTCGGCCTTTTGGCTAAGTCCAATTGTTTGAGACAGCGATCAACTCTTTGGTGGTCTAATATACATTATCTCACAAAAGTGAGTACCCCCTCTCATTTTTGTAAATATTTGATTATATCTTTTCATGTGACAACACTGAAGAAATGACACTTTGCTACAATGTAAAGTAGTGAGTGTACAGCTTGTGTAACAGTGTAAATTTGCTGTCCCCTCAAAATAACTCAACACACAGCCATTAATGTCTAAACTCCTGGCAACAAAACTCAGTACACCCCTAAGTGAAAATGTCCAAATTGGGCCCAAAGCGTCAATATTTTGTGTGGCCACCATTATTTTCCAGCACTGCCTTAACCCTCTTGGGCATGGAGTTCACCAGAGCTTCACAGGTTGCCAGTGGAGTCCTCTTCCAGTCCTCCATGACGACATCATGGAGCTGGTGGACGTTAGAGACCTTGTGCTCCTCCACCTTCCGTTTGAGGATGCCCCACAGATGCTCAATAGGGTTTAGGTCTGGAGACATGCTTGGCCAGTCCATCACCTTCACCCTCAGCTTCTTTAGAGTGTTTGGGGTCGTTATCATGCTGGAATACTGCCCTGCGGCCCAGTCTCTGAGTCTCCTGATGGCTGTCGGCACAAAGGAACATCTGAAGCCAGGTACACAATATGGCACTGCACAACTTTCCTTTTCTGACACCCGCTTATCAGTGAGAAGAACAGAGCCAGTATTTACGTCTTTGCAAAAAGCCGTTCACACATTTTGCGAACTGGCTAAAGCACGTATGCATTTTTGCAAAATGTAAGGTCTTTGGTGAATTGGCCACAGCAAGAAGTACTTCTTTAAAGCTAAATTCTTAAAGTTCTTATTTTAAGCAGTAGTCTCTTTGGTCAATATGTTAAAACAACGATGCAATAATGGGGCACTTAGCTATTTCAATAAGAGGTTAAGAATACTTATATGCATATATATGCCAGGTGCAAAATAAAGGCAATAGACTATCAGTGGATTATCATTTGCATATTTCCAGGGAAGAGACAAAGAAAAACAATGCTTTTTAATATAGAAAGAATTAATTAAATTATTACACTGTGATAACTGAAAAAATTAAATAGATTACTTAGAATATACAGTGGGGGGAAAAAAGTAATGGATGCATCAACACTTTTTTTCAGTAAATATATTTCCAATGAGGCTCTTCACATGAAATTTTCACCAGAAAAAGTAGCAAAAAAATTAGAAGCAGTGGGAAATGTTTTGGTAAACAAAATAAAAACTGAAATCAAAGATACCACCTTTGTGGCAATACTTGTGGATGCGACAACAGACGCTTCAAACTTTGCAAAGCTGGCAACAGTTTGGAGGTACGTTACCAAGGAGGGTGTGGCAAAAGAAAGATTTGTGGGGTTTCTGATGTGAGCACTGACCATTCAGCCACTGCCTTAGCAGAACATATTTTTGCTGCCATAGCAGGGATGGGATGCGGTTCCGAGCTTGTCTGCCAAACATACGATGGCGTGGAAGTCACATCCGGTGAACTAAATGGCTTGCAGGCAAAAGTTCAGGAACAACGCCCCTGTGCAAGTTTTGTGCATTGCTGTGGTCATGTTCTCAATTTAGCGCTTTCACAAGCTTGCAGCACTCTGAAAGACTGCAAGGTGCCCCCCCCAATTTGAACGACCTAGTCTCCAAAGTGCACTCAGGCCTTGGATAACATCATGAAGAGGCGATTTCCCAAAGCTGCACCTACACGATGGAACTATACATCTCGTCTTTTCAACACTGCCAAGAGAAACACGAATCCTTGATAGAGCTCTCTGACAACATAGTGCAACAACGACCCATTGGACTGGGACGAAAAATACATTCGGTCAGCTGGGGATTTTCAAGATCCCAAATTTATTATTCTTTTGGAGGCTTTCTCATGTTTTTTTCTCATGCAGACGTGCTTTTCAACATTCTCCAATCAAAGGTTTCTGACATTGGGTTTTGTGTAAGGGAAATGAAGAAAACAGCTGAGCACTTGCAAAGACAACGAGGAGAGTTTGATCGAGTCTATGCACTGATAGAGGAACATCTTGACTCTTCAAAGAGGAACAAAGGTGCTGACAAAAAGGAACAATATCAAGATCTTTTTCAAAATTTTAGACACCATTGACTTATATGGAGAAGAGGCTTTCCTCCCTTGAAAAATTGGACTTTTCTAAATTTGTGGAGTATGATAAGACCTTTCCAGACACTGCATTCATCTCTTTGAAAGAAACATATGCATGTTTTTTCTACGATGTCCTTTTGCGCCGCGAGCTGAAAGGATTATATGCATCTCCTGAACTTGCAAAGATAAAGGTCTCCAAGTTGACATTGTTCATGCGCTCCACTGGCCTGTGTAGTGGCACGGCCAAACTGTACAAACTACGTGAGCTGTTTCGAACAGTGCCATCTACTACTGCATCAGTAGAGAGAACATGTTCTGCTTTGAAAAGGATCAAGACTTTCCAACACAATGCTACTGGACAACAGCGCTTGAGTGGCCTTGCTCTGATGTCCATTGAAAAGTGGATGCTGCGCCAACTGAAGAAATCGGACAGCTTCTTTGAAAAAGGTTATAGATGAGTTCACAAAGAAGGATCAGAGAATGAATTTTATGTACAAATAACGTAGGAAAATACTTTTAAATCGACGCCTGCCATGGTGTTTCTTATTTGGCCTTTCTGATTTTGAGTGCGTCCTAAACTGGTGCCATACCATTTATCTACTGTGTTTAGTTATGTCATGCGAAAAATGGGGTGGGTTGCGTCACAGCATACCCGGTATAGTAAATATCTATGAAGTGTAATCAATATGTATAACTAACTTTTGGATATGTTAATGAAGTGTACTCAATATGTAACCTACATTTAGAATTACTACTTAAAGCATATTCGAATAATCTGTATGGGTTAAAAAGCATACTCTGTGTATAATCAATAGTTAGAAGCATAATCTAAATCCATAGAACAATGTTTGATCAAGTTATATTCTGAGTGTGGATTGAGTTAGAAGAATTCTGTGTCTAATCTAAAACTATAACACACTTCCAACAGGCGGTATTCCAAGTGTGTAAATTAGGTGCTTTGTGTTTGTCTAAAGCAAATTCACTCTATGGTAGTAAATTAAGAACTTGTGTTTGTCTAAACGCAGCTTCACTCTGTGGCAATAAATTAGACACATTCCAGAACTGGGTTCCTGAACTAAGCCCCCTAAGCTTGCAAATCAGTGACAAAAGAAGAGATAAGAGTTCAAGGGAAAAGTACCAAGATGAGGTGACTACGCATGCGCCACAAAGATAAGGTATCATATGGATGTGAATAATTAGTTAAGGCAATGGTGATTGGTCTGTTCTAGAAAGAAAAGTTGAATGCCACACCTAGGGATAATTTTACTGTGTCAGGGAGGTATATAAAGACATGCTTGTGTATGTACAATTCGGACTCTCTGCAGACAGTCACACTTTCTTTGTTTTCAATAAAGTTTATTTACTTTTTGACATCTACTAAACTCTCGGTGTCTGAAGTTTTTGACTTGGGCTAAAAAGGTTGATTTTATTCACAACACCGGTTATAGAGGTCACCGCTCACCACCGATACACACAGAGTATAGTCTCGTGTCAAAAACAAACACCACAAGGCATCAGTGATAAATTTATACTATTTTCCAATTTAGTGGTATTTAAATAAAGATTGAATGAGTTGTCAGAGGCTTAGTGGTGGTGACTGAAGTCATGCGACCATGATGCAGTTTTGTTTATAGCCTACATTTAGCCTTTTACTATTGCTGATTGTATTTAGGCTTCAAACGTCATGTAAATTGTGTTAATTTGTGAAGATTATCTTGATGAACAATAAATAAGTCAACTTTTGCTGGTCACAGAGCGTATTTTCTTTATTAAACCAAAAGCCAATGCAAAAATCCTATTGGCTTTTTTTTTCCGGAACCAGGGTGATGCTAACTTTCGGGTTCGCCTACAAAAATGTGTCCTGCCAGCAGCACTCTGTTAAATACAACGTATTAATTTCATTTTTGTATTTTTCTTTTATTTCAGTTTATTTCTTTTTGCAGTATAACGATTGTAACAATGGGTACATTTTCTAAATCCTCTGTATATATTTGTTTGTGAATGTTGTTCTGCAAGAAAAATAAAATAAACTATTAAATACATCATATACCCTACCATTCTGAATGTAGACAACTAGCTATGATAATACAACTGGCCCTGTAGTAACAATAAGCCACAATAAATGAAATACAACTAAAACTATTTTATACTACTACATGTGTCTTTAGGAATAGGCACCAATAACAGGATCCTGATTAGCGAAGGGCTAATTTGTGCTAGCCAACATTCAGTGGAGTCAGCTGGCTTAGCTGTTGTAGCTAGCTAGCGCTTAGCACAGTTTCTGTACTAGTTAACTTATAAATGCACATTTGTACACAAATTGCAAAGACACCATGTAGCTAAGTGTTTACATCAGGGTGTCTAATGGACTGAATGAGACCTATTATTTTATTAACTACCGTTTACACTCGGTGCTCCCACACTGCAAGAGCGTTAGCAATGCTACAAACAAAGCATGTAAATGCTAACCTTTAACTCGTAATTCTGTGAAAACGAACATATAAAGTCGCAATTACCTCTTTATTTTTTGCCTCCTTGTCAGAAACAGGCTTCTATAGGTGTTTATATTCCATAGGTATTTAAGATACACGTGTAGTATCTGCTCTTATCTATGTACTTTTTTCACAGGACTGCTCTGTGTGGACTCCGTTGCAGAATAAAAAGCTTGGTTATAAATAAATGTACAAGCGGTGTTTCCATAGATGTAAGACGCGTGTTTAAGGAACGGTTTTGGTCTGTTTGTTCATTTTGAAAAACTGGGGGGCCTGTATGGGTTAAAATGGTGTTTTTGAACAAATGAATCTTTTACAAAATAGAGACAAGTAAAACCTCAAAACTTGAAGGGGTATCAGCAACGCAGAACTATCCAAGGGGCAAACTTCACTAATTATATTTAGACACGCATTTTATATACACTTACTGTCCACTTTATTAGAAACACCTGCATATTCATACAATTATCTAGATCAGCCAATTATGTAGCAGTTGTGCAATCCATAAAGTCATGTAGATACAAGTCAATAACTTCTCTGATCAGTAACTAGGTATTGTGGAATGGTCATTTGTGCTACATGGGCAGATCTGTGTATTTCAGAAACTGCTCATCTTCTGGGAAGCTCTAATTTGCTTGACAAAAAGCACAGAGTTCATGATAGAAATCTGAGGAAATTTACCAGATAGGTTCAAGCTACCAGGAAATAGTTACTTCAAATAATCACATGTGCAATCACCCTCACATATCATACTGGCCTTTTGAAAAGTGTGACTAAGGGCTGCGCCAAAAGCTGGCCTTAAGTATTCTGCCTGGCAGGTGCAAGCAATTTAGGTTAATCAGCCTGGAGAATTCTGGGCAACTGAGTTCTCCTGGACAGCTGCCCTCTGCTGTCTGATGGCACAGCCTCTTACAGTTGTCATCATATGAAAAAAGTACAATGTAGTAAACAGATAAGAGCAGATAAAGAACTAAATCTTAGTCAAAAACAAATAAGCATAGTAAACAACTAACATTATTGAATGACTGATCAATAGAATGAAAGAAGAAGCACTTAATAACGAGATTATCATATAATCAAAGTATAATGTAGTAAACAGATAAGAGCAGATACTGCACTAAGCTTAGTCAATCAAACATAGTCAATCAAGCTTAGTCAATAAACATAGTAAATACCAGAGTTGGGGTACTCAATCCGGGACTCAGACTCAAGTCCAGTTATGAACGAACTCACACTTGTCATACACTCGAGTTAATTTGTACTTGAACTGGACACGGTCTCGGACATTTTGGACTGTAAAATTTTTCTGAGTACAGTCGAGTCTATGTCATGTGTAACATGAAAACAAGATAAAAAAAAAAATTACAGCATAAAATTAAGATGGCAAGAAATTAAGGAATGTCTCCCTGCCTGACCAGGGGGCTTTCTCTTCGCACACACTTGAAACTCGTGCACAGAAAGCCGCCTCATCATGCGAGTACCGAACTGAGTTCTCTTTAGCAGTTTCTTATGCTTGGACGGTCAAATAAATACGCACACATCATGCAGGTCTGTCTGAGTATTCATGCAAACACTGTCAGTTATGTATTAAGTGAAAGTAAACAGTTGGGGTGGGGGGAAATCGAAGGTGTGTATTGGATATTGGATCTGTGCATTAGGTTACAAGAACAGAGCTGTGTTCAGAAGTGAGTTTGTTGTCATTCATAGACAGATTAAAAGCAGTAATAAAGCATGCAGCTTGTTATGACGAAATACTGTTAAATGTATCTACTCTGTACTCTTTCTCAGCCTATGTAACTGTGGGGGAGAGGCATCAAATAATTAAAATGTCAGCTCAAACTGGAGGACACAGTATAGTGTGATAGAAATACTCTTGAGAACTTTTCCCACCCTCAATGTGAAATTACACTGTAAGAGAATTAAGAGAAAAACCATCAGACCATGAAAAATAAAAAGCCCTTTTTTAAGTTTTCCCAAGCCAGCCTCCCATCTCCTCATTTCAGGTCCATGTCACATGGTAATTGGCCATACACTCTTCCTGTTTGCACTAGCTATCAAAGCTATTAGTTTTGGAGGCCTGGTCCAACTTCATGTATAGCCCAGGTTTCTCTTCATTTATGCACTTTTTTTTTTTTTTTTTTTTAACCTTTTACTAAAGATTTCTGTGGTGAGTTATATTGCTACGTTCAACTTTTATGTGGGCTTTGCTGTTGCAAAGCTGCATGTGTTTTATGCTTTAACATTAGCAATGGAATGGGTTTTACTTTTGAACACAACACCAAACTTGTCTTTGTTTTTGCATGTCAGGCTTAAGGAGGACTCTGCTGTGGGAGTTTTTTGGAGTAGAGTCTGGTTGCTCAACTCTGTGTAGCAAATCCTTTTACAACTCCCTGCACAAGGTCCTCAAACATGTGTTAACACACCAGGTTATCGCTTCTTATCATTTTGGTGAAGACTACTGTTCAAGTGATGGAGACTATATTCTTTTCAGGGCTGGCCAGTCCAGTGAGGCTGCATACTATAGTGCATTTTGTTTTGCAAAATGATGATTCCGTCAGGAGTTGAAGAAAGAGACATTGTACTGTTTTGGCAAGTTACTGTTGATTTAACCTTCTTCCAGCTTAAAGATTGCTCCACCATTTTTTTCAAGGTATGGTAATTCATATTAACCATTATGTTGAAGAAAGAGACATTGTACTGTTTTGGCAAGTTACTATTTGGAAATTAAAAATCTGTGCAAGAAATGTCTTACTTCTCTTGGTATGTAGAATGGTAAAAGAAGATTTGTTATTAAATTAAAAAATGCCCCACTGATGACTTGATCTACCTATCAAGGAGTTTTGCCAAAAGGACCCAACCCAGTCCTTTTGTAATTTCCCGGGCATATTGAAGAAGGTGTGGTGTAAATTGGCACATTAAGGCAGATTGCAAAGCCACTCAGTGCCGACTCTGTGGTTCATCAAACCACCAGACAGGAGTGTGCCCTGTACCCAAGGCCTCCAGTTTGTGAGGAAGCAGAGGGCACCTCTTTAGAGACTGCTCTTTGAGACAGAATCATTTGCCAATTTATTCAAGGATGGAGAAGACATTGGGGGGCTCCTACATCAAAACACCATCCTTCAGTTATATCAGCAAAGGAGAACAGACCTCCCACTGATAAAGTACAGGTTCCGGGTATCTCAGACACACCACAGGCAGCAGATAAACCTACTATTCACACAGCAACAATATCAGAAACAGAAGAAGGGCCTACAGGTAAGCCTGCTTCACAGTTCAGGATCTCCAAGGTGGGCCTCCACTTGGAAGGTTGTGCCGAGCATGAGAACTTAAATGAGGCTTCTTCACAGGACAAGGATGTAACCCAGACTGCCATGCTTGCACAGTCCCATAATAACCTCAGAGCGATAGCCTCAGAAGTCTGCATTCCTGCAATTCAGGAGCCTGACAGTGCAGCAAATGCTAAGGATATCAGGCAGATGGTCTTGGCAGAGGAAAATAAATTCCTTCAACCTGAATTACCTTCCACAATCCTGTTTGGGAGTCAGGGGGTATGTCAGTGGGAATGGAGACTGTTTCACTGTTAATGACAGCAGATATGCAATCTCCTGTAGACAGGTCAGACAGTCCTTTTCCAGGAGAGGTGGAAACTGCAGTAGCTCAAAAATGCCCACATTCACTGGACTATGGAGTGAAAAAGCCAATAAGACAAGTCCAAATAACACCAGGCACACACAGCATTACCTTCCACTGTCCGATATAGAGTAATGTGGAAAAAATAAATACACCCAATAGAAATTGTTGTTCTTGGTTTTGTTTTTTTTGTTGTTTTTTTGTTTGTTTTTTTTACACATTTGACAAGCAAACATTTGATCCTCTTTGAAACAGTGCCTATTAATGAAGTTGATATACTCTATCAAATGACACACAAAATTGGCATTTTGTAATAATTTTCACAATTTAAATAAAAAAACAACAACAGATCAGTCATATGGAAAAAGTAAGTACATCCATACATTTATCACACCTTCAAATACATAAAATTTAAAGCAGGTGTTCAAGATTGGGTGCCAGTGATTAGAACCTGCTTAGGGAGTGCAGATGGAACCTTATTTATGGAGTTTTATTTATACCTCTCTTATATATAGTGTCTGGTGTTCCCTTTATTATTGAGGTGCTTGGTGTCTTCATGGCAAGATCTAAAGAGTTCTGTAAGGTGTTCAGAAAAAAGGTTGTGGGTGAGTCTCACAAGGAATTTACAAAGATCCCCAATTTTTTAAAAAAAAATATATTATTTCCCTGTAAGGAAAATCATTTACAAATGGGGCAGATTTCAAACAACTGCCAATTCATTCAGATCTGGCCATCCCAGCAAAGTCAGCCCACGACCAGAATATCTGATGCAAAAAAGAATTCTCCAGGAACCCCAAAATTTCCTCACAGGATCTGCTAATAAGTCTCACAGCTGTTGGTGTCAAAGTGCATACTTCTACAATTAGAAAGAGATTGCACAACTTTGACCTGCATGGGAGACACACCAGGAAAAAGCCTTTGCTGTCTAAAAGAGAACATTAGAGAAAGACTACAGTTTGCCAATGAGCATATAGGCAAAGACCAGGCCTTTTGGAATAAGGTGCTCTGGACAGATGAATCCAAGATGTTTGGTGTGTTTGGTGGTGACCAATGACAGCTTTTCAGGAGAAGCAATTCATACCAACTATGAAGCACAGTGGTGGAAATGTTATGGTTTGGGGTTGCTATGCTGCATGCAAGAAAACCTTCAAACATCTTTCAACTGAAACAATATTGCATGGAAGAGTGGCAAAATATTCCATCAAGCTGATGTCAGAGACTGGTGGCCAATTATACAAAATTCCTGCAAGAAGTTATTTCTTCTAAAGGGGACAATACTAATTTCTGAGGCCAAGGGTGTACTTACTTTTTCCACAGAAGAATATCATATCTATTGATATTTCTGTTTAATAAATGATTGAAAAGGCTATTTTTCATTGTGGTTTTGTTCAAGTATATCAACTTCATTAATAGGCACTGTTTCAAAGATGATCAAATGTTTGCTTGTCCAAATATGTCAAAACATTGCCAGCAATTTCCATGGGGTGTACTTATTTTTTCACATGACTGTAAATGCTGATGGTCTGGAGAACATTCAGGGGTAAAAGACTGTCATCTCTCCATACCTGTTGGTATGGTGGGATGAGGGATTTAGGAAAGCAACATTGGGAACGATAGAGCAAAATGAGTCAGAAATGGAGTCAAAGACAATTGACTTGTGTTGAATGTATATTTATTTGTTACACATCTATCAGTGTATATGTGTATGTATATTTATGTACATATGTGTGCATATACATCCATAACTACAGTGGTGCTTGAAATAATTTTCTATGTATCTGCATAAATATGAACTAAAACATCATCAGATTTTCACACAAGTTCTAAAAGTAAACAAAGAGAACAAATGAGACAAAAATATTATACTTGGTAATTTATTTATTGAGGAAAATGATCCAATATTACATATGTGACTGGCAAAACTATGCGAACCTCTTGGGTAAGCAGTTAATTAAGCAGTTAAGGGGAAATTAGAGTCAGGTGTTTTCAATCAATGTAATGACAATCAGGTGTGAGTGAGCACCCTGTTTTATGTAAAGAAAAGGGATCTATCGGAATCTAATATGTGGGAGCGATGTTTGTGGAAGTGCATGAACAAAGCATCATGGCATGAACAAAGGATAGTTCTGAGGACCTCACAAAACGGTTGTTGATGCTCATTAGGCTGGAAAAGTTACAAAACCATCTCTAAAGATTTTGGACTACACCAATCCACAGACAAACAGATTATGTACAAATAGAGGAAAGTCAAGGCCATTGTTATCCTCTCTAGGAGTGGGGGCCAACAAAGATCACTTCAAGAGAAAGAATTGTAATAGTCTGCAAGGTCACAAAGGAACCCAGGGAAACATCTAAGCAACTAAAGGCCTCTCTCACATTAGCTAATGTTAATGTTCATAAGATAAGATAAGATACGATAAACTTTATTGATCCCACACTGGGAAAATGTGTCTTTGGCCCTTTTAATACAGGACATCTTTGTTTATGGACCAGTCCAATTTATTGTTTAGGTGAACACCCAGGAATGTATACGTCTACACCCTGTCAACACCCTGGATGCTCACCGGCATAGACTGGGGTGGCCTCCTGTGGAGGTTGACTACTATCTCCTTTGTCTTGCTGGCATTGAGGCAGAGGTGGTTTAATTCACACCAGTTGACAAAGTCAGCGATGACCTCCCAGGATTCCTGATCGTTCTCCTCTGATACTTGTCCAACAATGACTATCATAGAACGTCTGCATGTGGCAACTGCTAGTGTTATGCTTGAAGTCCGCTCTGTATAGGGTGAAGAGAAAGGGAGCGAGCACTGTACCCTGTGGTGCTCCCATGCTGCTAACCACCACATCAGACATACAGTCCTGGTGCCTTATATACTGTGAGATAGTTGATGATCCATGCAGCCAGATGGCAGTTAACTCCAGCTCTCAAAAGCTTCCCCCTAAGTAGTGATGGCTGAATTTATTGAAAGCACTGGGGAAAAAAAAACCCTTGATCCTCACAATGCTCCCAGTATTCTCCAAGTGTAGAAGTGATCCGTGCATCAGATAAATCATGGCATCATCAACCTCAATGCCTGGTCGGTAAGGGAACTGTAGGGGGTCTAGCACTGAGCTCACCAGGGTCCATAGGAAATAAATAAATAAATAAATAAATAAATAAATAAATGTTCAAGTTGAGCGATTGTACAAAATGAAACAGGGGTCAATCGTAAAGGTTTCAGATGTACTTAATGGAAAAAAGGGAGGGGACCTAATAGGTTTTAATACAAAGTAGGGTTAGAAGGAGGAGGGAAAAAAAAGCTTTGAGATGCAAAGTCGGTTGGGGTGGAGTCTAGCTGCTCAATCCTCTCTGTACAAGGTCCTCAAGCACGTGGTAAGGCATGTCGTCCAGGAGTGGAGGCTTTGCCAGCTGGTGCTCGTTAAGCCAGCGGCTATAACGGGTTATCGCTTCTCGGCTTTTTGGCTAAGATCAAGTGGATCTTTCACCATGCCCAGAGAAGGCGAGACATGGCCGGCCTGAGTGCTGCGGCTTCGAAATAGGGTCCGAATTGAACTGCGGATGTAAAGACCAAGAGGCGATTCGGATGCGACTTGGTTGTGCTGAGGGACTGGCTGATTCTGAGGGACTGCTGCAAAATGACACTCTCCAAGATCTTCTGCCTGCAGTGTTTCACGGCCTCTGGTTTCCTGGACGTGACCTTCCACACTTTCTCGGACTGCTCGGCTTGTTTTGACCGGTGTTCCAGACACCCAGCTGAGGATGTGCTGCGGGGGCTTCGCTTGGTTCCTTTGTTCGCCATGGATGAGGAGCTTTTGACCGTGCACCTATACGACCGCTTTGTGGCAGACGAGGACATCAAAGCCTTCTTGGGGAGGTACTGTTCTTCAGTGTCGGCAGGAGAGAAGATACGTGGACAGTTTGGTGTTTGGAACAGAAAGAGGAGACTCCTGGTGAGGCTGAGGGTGGACCCAGCAGTGCGAGGGGGCCTGCTTCACCCCTGGGCAGTTTTGCTATTCTGCCTCACCGGGGATTTCTCTTCTACCCTGGCCAGCCTCTCTACTGTCGGCAGTGCGGGGCACTGGGCCATATAAAGGAGGCTTGCTCGGGGGGAAGGTGTCGAAAAAAGGAGAAAAGGGCCACGCCATAGCGGAGTGCGGAGCCCCCAAGACTTGCAGCCTCTGAGGAAGCGAGGAGCATCTGTACCGACATTGCTCCTCACGTAAAGGCACTTTCACAAGCCTCTTTACGGAGGATTATGTTGCTTCAGGCGAGGTCAGTGAGGGAGAGCAAGAGGAGCCAGTTTCTGCTCAGAGGGAGGTGGACCAAGTGGGAGGGGCCAGTGAAGTGTCTGCGCTGTCGGAAGCACCAGAGCAGGAGACCAAAGATGCAGGTGGCAATCAGTGGGAGAGGAGGGACACCCCTGCCAAGGTGAGGAAAAGGGACAGGGGGTAGAGCCTCCAATAGTGGGGGAGGAGGATCTGGCAAGACTTATAGATATTCTGGACGGGCAGGAAATGGAGTCTTGCAGTGACTTGGGTGCTGGAAGCCCCATGAGCTGGGATGATGCTGACCTAGACTTAACTTCGAGTCTGTCCCAACCAGAGTGGACAGCCGGGGGTCTTCCAGACGAGGTGGAGCAGAAGAAGGAGCCAGGAGCTTCCAGGGGCAGGCAAACTAGGAAGGAGGAGGCAGGAGAAGAGGAGAGAAAGGCAAAAAGGTTTCGTGTGGAGAAGGGGCAGGAGTTAAATCTTCACGCGGCAGAAGGCATGAGGAGAGCAGGAAAAACAAAAGGTGAAGAGGCCCAGAGGGGAAGGAACGGATTGGCCCCAGAGGAGGGCACAGAGAAGGAAAAATGTCAGCAGGGAAAAAGTATATCGCAAACAATAAGAAGGGAAATGAGAAGGGGAGAGAGAGGCAAACTGCAGCATGGGAGATGTGGATATGGGGACTCATGGAAAGACTGGGGAGGGCAGGCTCGGGGGAGGGAGAGGGAAGGGTTTCATGTGGAAGGGGGAGTTTTTTGTTTTTTTCTTGAATGGGGGAACAATGGTAAAGTTAAATGTGGCATCCCTGAATGTTCGGGGAATTAAGCAGCCCCTAAAGATGGCAGCAATGTTTATGACTTTACGTTCTGTCCCTTTTGATGTTATGTTTTTGCAGGAATGTGATGTAAGTTCAGAGGCTGTGGGGAAGAACTTTTCGAAGGGGTGGAAAATGGGGCAGTCAGTTTGGGGAGTGGGAGATGGGAGGGGGGATGGAGTGGGGGTGTTATTTAGATCTTTTGATTTCAAAGTAGTGGCAGCAGTTTCGATGGTGCCGGTGAGGGTAATATGTGTGGATGGGAGGTGGAAAAAAATTCAGGGCAATTGGGATATTTGCCCCTTGCAGGGGCGAACAAAGAAGGGGGTTTTTCCAGCAGTTGGAGCCATTGGTGGGGGGGTGGGGGGGTGGGGGGGGGCGTTGTTGTTTAATGTAAATATAGAAGCAGAGGGGGGAAGAGAACTGGCCCAGGTAATGGCAGGAACAGATCTGGTGGACATGTTCAGGGTCATCGAGCCACAGGTCATACCTGGGGTAACTCTAGAGGTGATACCTCAGGGCTCGACCTCTTATTTGTAGCAGATGGGGTCAGAGTACAATCGTTTCTCCAGAGACCATTTTGGGCCTCTGATCACTGCA
Organism: Ictalurus furcatus; assembly: GCF_023375685.1. Taxonomy (NCBI): domain Eukaryota; kingdom Metazoa; phylum Chordata; class Actinopteri; order Siluriformes; family Ictaluridae; genus Ictalurus; species Ictalurus furcatus. The sequence goes on along the minus strand of NC_071273.1, from coordinate 2,342,376 downwards.
TGGTCATTGGAGGCATACAACTAGAGGCGGGGCAAAGAGGGCGACGTCCGTGGCGGTTAAATGTGACTGTGTTGCAGGCCTCCTCATTTTGCAAAGCCTTCTGCCACCTCTATGTCGGCTGGCGGCGTATGAGAGTGTTGTACACAACGCAGGCAGAATGGTGGAAGGGGGTAAAAAAGAGGGTTGCCACTCTGGGCCTCTGGTGGGGACAAGAGAGGGTGAGGAGAAAGCGAGAGAGGTTGAGGGAATGGTCAGGGGTGTTACAGGAGGCATGGCAAAAGGGAGATCAAGGGCAGCTTAGGAAGGCTAGGGAGGCCCTGCGACTGTAAGCTTTTTAGCAAGATTTTAGCTGCATGTATGTCAACCGTTCTAGAGGACGTGATCCACCCGGATCAAGCATGTGCTGTGCCTGGGAGGAAGATCACAGACAGCCTAGTGCTGATTAGAGATGTCATCTGTTACGCGAGAGCCAGAAATATCCAACTAGTAGTCCTAAATATAGATTTCGAAAAAGAATTTGACCGAGTCTCGCACCAGTTCCTGTTTCAGGTATTGGACAAAATGGGGTTCCCTGGTAGGTTTATAGCCTGGGTGGGACTGCTGTATAATGGCCTATTCAGCAAAATTTTGGTTAATGGGCATGTATCCAAAGCAGTAAATATCCGCAGTGGCATCTGTCAAGGGTGTCCTTTATCTCCCCTCATGTATGTGGCCTGCATTGAGCCACTGGCACAGATCTTGGACTGGTTGACTGACAGCAACGTGTGTTTTATATATGGACGACGTAACCCTTTTAGCCACCGATGTTTTATCTATACGAAGAGCAATGGACTTGACTGACTGGTACGGTCAGGCCTCTGGCGCTAAGCTCAACAGGAGCAAGTCTGGATCCCAGCTATTCGGGCCGTGGGGTAACATGGACACAGGCGGACTGGAATTAGTTTTTAAAACCGACCTACGGATTTTAGGTGTTAAATTTGACAAAGAGCGTGGAGGACGGGGAAACTGGACTAACTTGATAGGGAAAGTCAGGCAAAGACTGGGCTTTTGGGGACTAAGACTGCTGACTCTCAAATGTAAAATTTTAATTTTTAAAGCAGGGATTTTACCTTTAATATTACTTGTCTGTTCTGTTTTTTGTCCCCCCAGGAACTTTCTTTTAGACCTGGAGAGGGCGGTTTTTTACTTCGTCTGGGGGTTCAAGTGGGAGAGGGTGAAGAAGAGACCAGAGCACGAAAGGATAGGCCTCCTTGACCAACACCTGTTTTTAGGCAGCCAGTTTACCGCCCTCCACATCGGATACGCCGTGAGCCCATCCAGAGAAAGCGATACAGCAGCCATGACCTGATTCTGGGTGGGGTCCTACCTACAAAGCCTAAAGATTTTACCAGTAGTCCTTAAAACACCAGTGTCTTTTAACCTGAGCACAGAACTTGATTTTATTAAGAAGTTTTTAAAGAATAAACATTTAGAACAAGAAGATGTCTCTGTTTTAACTAACCACAAGACTCTTCTTTCTCTTGTTCAGGATCGGGAACCAGTGAGTCCAGTCCCAGGCCTCACTCTAAATGAGGCCAAACAAGTTTGGAAGAAAGCCGCGCACCCTGCTCTTCAGAACGGGCACAAGGACTTGTCATGGATGGTGGCCCATGAGATTCTCCCGGTCAGGGCGGTTATGCACTCCTGGGGCATGGGCACTAAGACTATCTGCCCAAGACCTGGATGCAATGCGTCGGAGTCCGTGCGACACCTGTTATGGGAGTGCGGCACTGTGTGGACCAGGGGTGGTAATGGTATTTACTGTTCCTGCCAGCAAGTGGGATCCAGATGGACTACAAGCTTGACATCCTCGGGGTGGGCTGGGGCTCGAAGGACTTAACAGGGCAGAGATTCACCACATGCTGGCTCACCCTCAATGCTATAAAGATGCCATCTGAACCACCAGAAACCTGCTGGTGTGGAAATGCGTGACGGTGCCCCTCCACACGAGCAAGCAGATGGCGAAGTCCATGCTGCAGGGGTACCGCGTGTCGTCATTCGGAGGAGGGGCCACGAGAAAGGCCCTGGCCGCCACCGACCCTGGCCGTTCGTGGATGCACCCTCAACGACAAAGGCTACGGGAGTAGCGAGCCAGAGGGTAGAGAATCTCCGCTAGGCACTGGAAGTGACGGGCCTTGGCCGTGGGTGGAGAACAATGTGATGGGCACCATTGGTAGGGACTCACGCCGGGTCTTGAAAAAGAGAGGTCACTTTTAGTAATTCAGTGGTTTTTCATTTGTTTGTTTGTCTTTTATTTTTTTATATATATATATATATATATATATATATATATATATATATATATATATATATATATATATAATTTATTTATTTATTTATTTATTTATTTATTTTAACAACCGTAATGATTTAATGGACATTTACATTCAGGGATTTTTATGACAACATACAAACAAAAATTTTTTCTTTTAACAATTTTAAAACAAGAAATTTGTGTTTTATCTAAGTTTATGACGACTTTATATTAAACTGATTTTTAGAGCAAGGAGCTGGAAGAGGGGCTAGCTCCGTCCGCTTGACACATCGACCTGGTATTGCAGTACCTCCAGAAAATCTGTAATGCCGGGATTTGGACTGGAAGGAGGAAATACCTGGTGCGTTTCCAGCCAGAGTCAACAGCTCCTGGTGGGGTTGTACAGCCTTCAGGGTCTGCCATCAGGCCTCATAGAGGTTTCCTCTATTATCCCGGGCAGCCAGTAAACTGCCGGAAATGTGGAACAGCTGGACACACTAAATCTGCCTGCAACAGCAGCAAGTGTCACTTCTGTGGCCCTCAGGAGCACGGGTGAGCGGATTGCAGTGCCCCCAAAAAGTGCAGCCTTTGTGAAGGAGAAGACCACCTCTACAGGGGCTGTGCTTTGAGGAAGAAAACTTTTGCAAACCTCTTCTCCCTGGATGACGTGCAGGGTAGAGGTGGGAAAAGCCCTGGCATGAAGTTAAGGAAGCCCCCTCCAGATACAGGGGAACACCCAGAGTTGGCAGAGAAAGAGGGTGGAAAAAGTCTTCCATGCTCCCAAGTAGGCTCCACAGAGCCATGTAGAGAAGGCCAGGCGAAGAAGAAGGGTCAGGAGGAAAGAAGGCAAATGCTGGGAGCAACAGAGAGCGATGACAGGAAAGGAGAAGAAGGTCAGGAAATGAATGGGGGGGGCAGTTGGAGGGGGGAGGCAGTTGGAGGGCGGGCCCAGCATGTGTGGCCCAGAGCGGTCCCAAAATTGGGGTCGCAGGCACAGATTGGAGGTCAGGGGGACGCTGCTGAGCAGAGGGTTTGGGTGAATAGCACTGTAGACGGACCAGCAGACGCCCCGGAGTGGGCAAAAAGTGCAGCGAAGCGGCCTTTCCCTAGCGAGGACTAGGGATGCCAAGCCAGGGAGGAGGTTTCACTTTCAAGAGACAAAGCCTTACAACGACCGAGAGGGTACGGGGGATCCCGAGTCTTCAACGGAAAAGGAGGAGCAGGAGTATTCCCTACTGGAAGAAGGCCCTCTGTCACCTCCTGCCCCCTTCCCTGGATGGGACGAGGAGGGGCTCAGAAAGACTACGGGGATGAAGGTGGCAGGCAGAGGGAGGGAGACCCCCCCCGCAAAGGATGGAATGTAAGGCTGTTTTCAGGTCTTCTTGTTTAAAATTGGAAACTAATGCAAATTATTAAAGAACATGAAGAGCTGCACTTTAAATGTGAGGGGGCTGAAGAATCCCACAAAGAGGAGAGGGTTGTTTTTGTCCCTAAAGTATGTGGCCTTCGACATTCTGTTTTTTTTTTTTTTTAAGAATGTCACCTGAAAGATAGAGAAGATGTGGTTGCTTTCAAAAAAGACTGAGAAAAAGGGGTTTCAGAGTGGGGCATAGGTAACGTGAAAGAAGATGGGCTGGGAATTTTGTTTAAAGGGTGGGATGCTGTAATAGAAGCATCAGTGAGCGTAGTGCCATGGTGGCTCATGTATGTCGACTGTAGGTGGTGGGGGATCGCCCTCAGACTGATAAATGTCTATGCACCTTGCACGGGCGGGGCAGTTCTTCAGGGCCCTGGAGCACGTCTGCTTTACCAATAGACTGGTGGTCCTGGGTGGGGACTTCAATGTCTCCCTGGATAGAGTAGTGGCAACAGAGGGGAGTCTGGAGCTGCGGACTCTCTGTAACCCTTTCCACCTGGTTGATGCCAACAGAGTGGCAGGACCAAGCGGACCGAGTTTCACGTGGAGCAACTCCCAAGGATATCGGTCTAGGCTCGACTACCTATTCATTCCCAGAGGGCAGGAGGTGAGGGAGTTTGTAAATCATCCCACATGGGCTTCTGACCACAACATTGTTGGGGTCATGGTGGCCCTAAGCGAGCAAAGTAGAGGCCGGAATTTCTGGCAGCTCAAAGCAAGCATGCTGCAGGATAAGGCCTTTTGCGAGGCTTTCTGTGCAGCTTTTAAATGATGGCGGGCCATGAGAGCAGGGTGGTCCACTTGGGGTGATTGGTGGGTGAAGGCACGCATTGCTGTGTTCTTTAGGGAATGGGCAAAGGAGAAAGCCAGGGGGGAGCGGGAAGAGATCCAGGCTGCCTCAGAGGAGTTGCAGAACCTGGGCTCAAAGCTGGCATCAGGGAAGTCCACGGAGTGGAATCAGTTTGTGGGTTTTTGAGAGGCTGGCCAAAGCCTTTGCTATAATGGCAGGGGCGCGTGAGATGGTAGAGGGGGAACGCCCGTCCAGGTATTTCTTTCAGGCATTACGGACAAGGCAGAAGTCTAGTATTGAAGGATTGCTGCATAGAGGCAGGGTAGTGAAAGCCACCACTGCAATGTTGGAAATGGCTGCAGATTTTTATGAGACACTCTTCCCCTTCCTTCCCCTCTTGAAAAAAGTAACACAGTGTGCTACAAAACCTCACTACTAAGCTACCTGAAAGAGAGGGCGTGAGTCTGGAAGTAGACTTGTCACTCCAAGAGATTGAGGAGGCCATGCGTTCATTGAAACGTGGTTCAGCGCCAGGGCTAGATGGGCTGCCAGTGGAGTTTTACTCTGCCTTCTGGGAAATAATAGGGCCAGACTTGCTGGCGATATATCGGGAGTGGGTAGATCAGGGACTTCTCACCCCCTCAATGAGGATGGGGTGCATTTCCCTGCTGTATAAGAAGGGGGATCAGGCAGATCTAGCAAATTGGCACCCTATTACACTCCTTACAGCGGATTATATAATTCTGGCAAGGGCCATCACATTGAGGGTGGGAAAAGTGATGAGTCTCATCATCCACCCGGACCAGACATGTGGTGTGCAGGGCCAGACGTGTGCCCTGAATTTATGCCTAATACGAGATGTCTTAACCAAGGCAAAGGAGCAAAGCCGATCCTTGGCCTTGCTGAGCCTAGACCAGGAAAAGGCATTTGACCGGGTTAGCCATGGTTTCCTTTTTGCTGTGCTCAAGAGGTTGAGTTTTGGGCCAAAGTTTATAAGGGTAGTGACGCTGTTGTATGACGAGGTGGCAAGTAAGGTTTGCATCAACGGCTTTCTGTCGAGGCCGGTGAGGAATGCTGGGTGGGGTGAGACAAGGGCGTCCGCTCTCCCTGCGGCTATACGTATTGGCAATTGAGCTGCTAGTGGCTAGCCTGAGAGCAGACCAAAGACTGGCAGGGTTTCAAGTCCCCAGGGGGAGAGGACGCAGAGCCTTAGTCTTGGTTTATGCGGATGACCTGACTCTCTTTATAACAGATGACGAGGACTTCCACAGGGTGGAATCCCACCTGGGGTCCTACTGCCGGGCCTCTGGAGATTTGGTGAATTCCGAGAAGTTCAGGTCAAGTGCTTGGGGTGGCTCTCCAGTATGCCCGGATGGAATAAAGATTTTAGGTATTAATTTCTTCCATTCAGCCAGCAGTGCCAGGAATTGGGCCAGTGTGCTGAAAAAGGTACAGCAGCGCTTACCCTATGGGAAACAAGCAGGCTGTCAATCAGTGGCCGAGCTCTTGTCATAAAAATGGACATCTTGTCCAGGCTGATCCATACAGCTAATTTTTTTCCATGCCTACTTGTGGGGAGGGTCCAGGTTAGAAAGATCAGTCTTTAATTTTATCTGGGAGGGAGGACAGAGCTGGTGCAGAGAGCTCTTATGTACCAGCCAATAGCAAAAGGGGAAAGGGGGGTTCCTAACCTCCTAAGGAAAACGATGGCTATGCTGATAGCAGTCCATGCAGAGCTAGTTATCCATCCTTTGAATCACCCTGCTTCATGCTTTGCCAGGTACTGGCTGGGCTTCCCCTTGAGGAGCCTAGCTCCTCTAGAGTGGTCAAGCCCATGGACCTTCGAAAGACCATGGCACTATGAGCGCATGGTGCAGGTCTTGGGGCAGAGCCCTGGGTGCCTCGAGGGTGGCCTGGTACGAAGTCACAGGCGCCCCATGACCTCTTCATGCACAACCAGAGGGTCCCACCCACCCGGTCCATTGTAGGCTGGGAGGTCAGTTGGGAGCTTCTATGGGGAGCTGGTCAGAGGGGGAGAAATGGGGAAAACCTGGCAGCGGGTTTTCTGGACACTGTGGCCGGCAGGTTGCCGGAGGAAAGCGTAGTAGCACTGGAGGGGCAGGTTGCTTTGGAAGAGGTAGAGAGTGCCATGCTGTCTCTAGGACAGGAGTGGCCCCTGGCAGGGACGGCTTACCGGTGGAATTTTACCGGACCTTCTGGCCTTCTGGTGGGGACGAACCTGTTGGTAGTCTATCGCGAAGCGGTGCAGTGTGGAGTTCTACCTCCGTCTACTAAAGAGGAGCACATCACCCTCCTGCATAAAAAGGGTGACAGAGCGGACCTGGCAAATTGGAGGCAGATCACGTTCCTGACGGCAGATTACAAGATCATGGCTCAACTATTGGTCCTGTGTCTGAGGAAGTCGATGCCCCAGGTGGTTTATCCTGACCAGACCTGTGAGGTTACCGGAAGGAGGTGCAGTATGAACCTGGCACTGATCAGAGATGCGTTGGCATGGGCTGAGCAGCGCGGGGTGCCATTGGCTTTATTGAGCAAGAGAAGGCCTTTGATCATGTCTCGCATGAGTTCCTCTTCACGTTGCTGGAGAGGATGGGCTTTGGTACAGGTTTTACAGTCATGGTGCGACTGTTGTATGCAGAGGCGGTGAGCCACATAATAATAAATGGAGACTTCTCCAAGCTGATTATGCAGCAAGGTGGGGTCAGGCAGGGTTGTCCGCTGTCACCCTTGGTCTATGTGCTGTATCTAGAGCTGTTCGTGGAGAGGATGAGAAGAGAGCCTGTATTCCAGTGACTTCATGTACCTGGTGCAGGAGGGATAAGGGCTAAGGTGTCGGCATATGCCAACGACGTGACGGTGTCCCATGGCCGAGACAGGGACTTCAGTGCCGTGGAGCGGGTACTGAAAGCTTTTTCAGATGCCGCGCGAAGGCCGCGGTTCTGTGTGTAGGAGTGTGGGCAGGGAGGACCAAAGTCCCTGGGGGGGTTTCCTCTGTGCCAGGATGGGCTCAAGATTTTGAGGGTGGTCTTCTGGAGAGAGGGACCACCTTTGAGGAAGACACAAGCCAGGGCCGGGAGCTGGGGCAGAAGGGGCCTCTCCCTTACGGGAAGAATACTGGTGGTGAATTCCGACCTGCTGGCAGACCTCAATCATCTGGCCTTAGTTTTCCCCATTTCATTTGTAACGGGGAGATGCCTAGAGTGCACCATATTTATGTTTATCTGGGGGGAAATGTGAGCAGGTGGCCAGAATAAGAATGTATATGGAGCAGAAGAAAGGGGGACGAGGAGTGGTTTGCACCCCTTTAAGACCATGGCGATGTATGTGGCATTTCAGGGAAAGTTGGTTGGCGGGACGGAAGGCCACATGGCATCCTGGTTCGGAAGGTTCTGGCTAGGTTTTACCCTGCAAACAGTGGTCCCCTGGAGTGGGATGTTGCCTTGGTCGGATGACTGCCCGTGGCATTACCAGAAGGTGGCGGACTTTGTCTGTAGCCAGCCCTGGAGTTTCGTGGATAGGAGGCTGTATAAAAGTTGGAGAGACCACTACACAGCACAAACTGGCAAGACCCTTCCCAGGGTGCCAGGGGTCATGTAGGTAGCTATGCAGCCCACGTGGGTAGATGGGGCCAGCAAAGATCTGCATTGGCTGGGGGCTGGGGGACATCTCCCGGTAAAAGCAAGGCTCAAGCCGCACACCTCTGTGCCTGATTGGATGTGGAGGTGAGGAGACAGTTGAGCACACATTGTGGTCATGTCCCATTGCAGACGGTTTCTGGAGGCGTGTTGCAGCGTGGTGGTCAGCAGATCAGCAGGTATACACCACTACCTCGTTCTGGATCGCAGGAGCTTGCAGCACATGGGACCAGAGGTTGTGAGGCCTCTGGCAAGCAATCTCAGCGGCAAAGTGCGTTTTGTGGGGCACAAGGAAGGAATGGATCTGGAGACTGTCTACATGTGTCTGCCAGGGTAGCTTGTTCGAAATGTTCAGGGCCAGGATTAGGAAATTGAGGAGAGATGAGGAGAGGGCAGCTGGTTTGCAAGGGTAGGAGGGGGGATAGCAATTTAAATAAAGTGGGTGGGGATACGGAAGGGAGGAGGGCAAAGCTGTGTGGGATTTAGAGCGTCGTATCTTTTCCTTTCTTTGTTTTGTTGTCTTATTTGTTTTGTTTGGGGATCCATTCTGGGTCTAAAGATGCTCATATTTTGTTTCTAAGTCGGGGGCCTTTTATTTCTGGAACGATTTGTGGGCTGTGGCAAAAGCCTTTTTTAAGTTTTGAATAATTTAAATGGTGTAAGAGAAAACATTGTTAAGGGGGTATTTTGATAGGGGACTTGTCTGAAAAATGGTCTGAAAAATGCTCCAGCTACATTTCAGCAGCTAATGGCAGAGGTATTGGGAAATGTAGAGAACTGTGAAGCCTACTGCGACGATGTAGTCATTTTTAAAGACACCTGGGATAGTCATATTTGTGTGTTAGCCCGTGTGTTTGCTCGTCTCCAGACAGCTTCTCTTACTCTGAACCTCACAAAATGAAATTTTTAATTTTTAATTTTACTCTATTTATTGTGGTTTGGGTTCTATTCTTTTTTAGCTGTTTATTGATCATTATTTGTATTGTTTGACTTTTAGACTAGTGGTGCATCCAAAATGTTGCCTGCCCATGCTGGTATGAGGAGGCACCACAGTATGCGCCTTTTATTCAAAGAAGTAGATGGGAAGCTCCTGGGGATGTCACATCTAGAATTTCTCCAAGAAGTTTATCCAAAAATCTATCAATTTTAAACCAGAAGAACTGAACTGTCTAGTGACTCTGAATAAAGGTTTCAATGTTATCTTTAGGACTGGTTCTCCGTTAAATGATTTCTGGCAAAGGTTTGATGTATGTAAGACCCAGTTCTCCATGTTCACTGTGGAGAAACTTTGACAATTCACTAAAAACAGTGATTGTCAGGATGTTTAATGAAACAGTGAGTGGGGATGACATTTGTGTCTGGCTGGGTAGATATTTCACTGTTCGTGAAAAACCATTCAAAGTGTTGGATGAGGATGGTATCTGGGATTGCTCCTGCGGCTTCCCATTAAACAATGGGAAGATGCTGGGGGCTACCAGGGCCTGAGACATCTCCCTTCCATGATTGTGTTGGGAGAGAACAGAGGCTACATTCACTATCAAGGTATGCCCAAACTCTGCCGTAAGTGTGGGAGAATGGGACATCTAGCCGAGGCATGTCAGAAATTGGTATGTGGGAAGTGCAAAGAAATTGGTCACGTTCTTGATGAGTGCACCATTAGCAGATGGTATAATCTGTGTGGGGAAACAAACCACCTCTACAGAGATTGCTCTAAATGTTTTGCCAACTTATTGAAAGGTAACAAGATGGCTGCCCCACAAATGGAGCAATCAAAGGAAACAATGGAGGAGGCGGGCCCTGTGGTTTTGGCAGGAAAGTCAAATTTCCCGTCAGCCTCAGGGATTGGGCAGAAAAGAGGAAGTGGGGCAGCCCCAGGGACGGAGTCAACTAGCGGGAGGAAGCTACCCCGTCCCCAGAAAAGACAGACCAGAAAATGGAGGAAGGGGAGGAGATGACTGCTTCCTCCATGCACACAGTCTCTGAGAAAAGATTAGTCTGGGGGGAGTGGGCCAGACTGTCCACTCCCAAATGCTCAGGTGCAGAAAAGACCTGTGGGATCTCGTCTGTTGTTAACAGAGGATAAAAAGATGATTCTTTTTATCCTCTGTTAACAACAGACGAGATCCCACAGGTCTTTTCTGCACCTGAGCATTTGGGAGTGGACAGTCTGGCCCACTCCCCCCAGACTAATCTCTAATCTAATGGCAGCGCAATGGCCAGACAGTTCTTCCTCAGAAGATCTGAATCGTTTGTGGCCCCCCAATGAGGTTTCCTTTCTGCACTTTCAACTAAGATCATGGTCACCAAAGGAGCCACAAGAGTTTCCTCTGTGGGCTGTGAGGCAACAGGCACTTGCCCTACTGAACCCAGGCCCACTGGGATAAAGGAAGAGCAACTGTCACAAGAAATATTCTGCCTTTAGTAGGATTTAAAATTTTGTCTCTGCAAGTTTTTTTAATGTTGATTCATACTTTTAACCATACTGCTCATGTCCCTCACTATCTCTATCACTTTCAGGTCCACCCTGTGAGCACAGAATGTTTTATCCCTTTTAAAAACCTTTAAGTCAGATGTATTTTTATTGCAAGCATGTGCTCTGCCCTTTTTATGCAACGACAGGAAGTGGGAGGATCTGTGGACCACAGGACCCTCTGTGTGGAGCGGATCCTATTTTAATAAATATGGTGGTGTTGCTATTTTAATTAATAATCCAAATATCTTGGTGAAGGGCAGCACAGTGGTGAGGGATGGGCAGGCACTTTTAGACAATCTGACCTTGTTAGACAGGGATTTTACTATTCTTAATGTGTATGGTTTTACAGAAAAAAAATGAAAGGTATGAACTTTTAGAAGACCTGCAGTCCTACATGCTAGGTAGGGTTCCGTTAGTTGTAGCAGGGGATTTTAATTGTATTTTAACACAAAGATAGGAAAAGGGTAGCGGGGAGTGTATAGTAGACAAAACATCGGTTTTATTGCAGGGTTTAGTTAGGGATTTTAAATTAGTCGACTGTTTTAAAGCATTGCATCAAAGAGAGGAGGGCTTCACCTGGTTCAGTGGTGATGGCACCAGAGCCTCTCAAATCGACTATGTTTTTACACGGGACTGCCTGCCGACTATGCGACTGATGCCCTCTTCTTTTCAACCACATGATGTTGTCTTGCACCTTTTCACTGTCCAATAGAGTGACAGTAGGAGGAGGGCTGTGGAGGATGAACTGTTCCATTTTAGAAGGCAAGGAAGTAGTTGGAGAGTATAGGGAGCAGCTCAGCCAATGGCAAACCCACCAAGACTTTTTTGATTCACCAACACTGTGGTGCGAAATGGTCAAAGAATGGACGAGACAGTTTTTTAAGAATGTAGGGAAAGAAAAGAATAACGGGGGGGCGCATGATGGGACTGCAGAATAGTCTGCAGAGCTATTTGAATCTTTTTAACAGTGGGCTGGATTTTGGAAGTGAAGGCAGAAATGCAGGTTTTAGCAGAAAAACAAAGCAAGGGGGTCATTTTAAGAAGCAGAGAGAGAGATTGAGGAAGGGAAAAAGTGTATGAGGTATTTAAAAAAAATAAAAGATTGTAGCAATGAGGGGCAATTACCACAATAAAAGATAGAGGGAGGGATCTCAACACAACAACGGAGCTTTTAGGCGGGGTTAAAGAATTTTATGGTAATTTTTATAGAGAAAATGACATCCTGGAGGAAGTTTTAGCCTTATTCAACAAGAAGGTCAACAGTGAAGAAATGCAAAAGGTTTTAAAGGGGGAGTCCCCAGGAATGGATGGAGTACCCCTAGAATTTTATCAGACTTTTTTAAAGAATTTTAGACCTTGGACAGACTTCTGCTTTCAGCAGAGCTGTGTTTGTCTTATGGTTTAACGCAAGACAGACATGGGGTTTCACTTTGGAACTCAAGATCTGTTGGGGGTGAAGTCTGGCTGCTCAATCCTACCTGCAGCTAATCCTTTCGTAGCTCAAGTTAACGCCTACTGTCGCAACTCTGAAGCTGTGCTGGGGTGCATTTCAGGCCAGAGGACATTATAACAGGTTATTGCGTCTCTGCCTTTTGGTCAAGTTTCTCATGGAGCAGTGGATACTACAATTTCTTCAGCACTGGTCATGTAGGCACGGCTACGTAATACAGTGCATTATGTTCTGGAGAAAGATGAGGCTGTCAGGTGACATGTTACACTGGACTATTTGGTGAAGCATGTTCTGCTGGGCATGTTCTCAATCCCTGTTTCAGCTATATACTGCTTACAAGACTTCTTTCGCTGGGTTCTTTTATTTGACCTTTTGCCAGCTCAAGGATTGCTCCACCTTTTTTTCCCCAAGATTTAACGAGCAAAAGTGCCATCAGACTTTGAGTGGAGGGGAGCTAATTGCTCTGTTTGCTCTTAGCCATGTGCCTTTGGTAATACACATGTACAATCCTTTTATCAAAGAAAATGACATTGTGTTTTGGCACGTTACTACTCAGAAATTAAGAAAGGCAAGAAATGCCTTAATACATTTGGCAAGTGGAAAAGCCAAAAGATGATTCGTTGTTAAATTTAAAAGAGACACCACTAGTGACCTGATTTGTCCGCCAGGGAGCTTTGCTATTGGACCCAACAGGGGATTTCTGTATTTTCCTGGGCAACAAACTTACTGCAGAAGGTGGTGCAACTGGGCACATTAAGGCAGACTGCAGAGGCACTCAGTGCCAGCTCTGTGGCTCGTATACAGTATATATTAAAAAAGCATAATTAAAATCTATAGAGTATATTCTATATATTACTATAAGTGTGTACTGAGTTAGAAAAATCCTGTGATATTCTGTGACCCTTGTGCTCCTCTGCACAGCACATAAACAATAAATCTGCATCTAGACACGTTGTGTGCATACTTGTCTAAGTTAGAGATATCGCTATGGTATGGAGTTTTTGGACCTAAGGGAACTATGGTTTTGGGGCCTCGCGGTAACTAAGGAGAAAGAAATAATTAAGGCAACATCTAGACAGTGGTAATAAATTGTGGTGAAAACCCCAACTAAGACAAGCACACTGTTCAGAAAAAGTATAAAAGGCCCATGTTATGGTTGCATGAATTTAGACTGTCTGCAGACATCTCACATTATTGTTTTAATTATTGTTTTGACATCTACAACCCTGTGTAAGAAAGTTTTTGACTTAGGGTGGAGAGATTTTCCATAACATATTTGGTGACCCCGATATGATGAAAAAGAGTGCCAGGAGTAGGAACAGCAAAAGTTGGAAAAGTGAGTAAGACTAGAACAAGAAATGTTCCAAGATATTGGTTTTGTAGATCGTTTACTCGTTTTCCTGGTTGTGTCATCGTGTTCCAGAAAGGGAGATTAAGCTTTTGCTGAGAAATTAATGAGTAAGGCATTCAGAGTGTGGAGAATTTATATCCCATAAAATAAGGGTTTCTGTTTTCATAACTCGTAAGCACAGATAAAAAGAAAAAAAAACCTAGATCAACTAAAGAAGAGCTGTTAAAATCTCTGTTTACATATTTTTGTATGCAAGGAAATTTTAGCCCAGATTTCTGTATTATAAATAGTTTATTCTAATATTTTTCCATAAGCTGCAAGCCTTAATCAAGATTAAAACAAATAAGTCTTGAAATATTTCCCTTTATGTGTAATGAATCAAGAATGTATGAAAGTTCCACTTTTTGAATTAAATTATGGGGGGCTGTGGCTCATCTGGTAGAGTGGGTTGTCCACTAATCGTAGGGATGGTGGTTCAATTCTCAGCCCACGTGACTCCACATGCCGAAGTGTCCTTGGGCAAGACACTGAACCCCAAGTTGCTCCCGATGGCAATTTAGCGCCTTGCATGGCAGCTCTGTGAGTGTGTGAATGAGACACAGTGTAAAGCTCTTTGGAAAAAAAGTGCAATATAAGTGCAGACCATTGCACAAAAATGAACTTTTCCACGATATTCTAATTTTTTTTAGATGCACCTGTATCTTGCCCAGTAAATACATATCGTTATTAATGGATACAATTAAAATAAGCTATCTTCAAATGTTTGAGATCTACTAAATATAATTTAGTAAATAATTATATTTAAATATAAAGTATCTCCACACCGGCAGATTTACTGCTATGACAAGAAAGGCAAATATTGTTTCCAAATTGATTTTTCCCCAAAGATTAAGATTGTGTGTTTCTTGCATAAAATAAGTCTGCATTAAAATTTTTGCAATTAAAAAAGATAAGTAAATAAAAAATAGCTTCACATTTACCACAGTCTCCAATACCCCTGACATTAGCGGAACAGATAGATTAAGACAAAGTAAGAGAGGAACAGAAATAAAAAATAACCTCTCCTAAACCTACATTTAAGGTTGGTTGTAAACTTTGTTTAGCTAATTAAGGGTGTATGCCCACAACAATAACTGTACCAGTCTTCGGTCATTAATATTAACAGTGCTATGAACAAGAAACATTTTATGAACAGTTCAACAGAAGAATTGTGTATAAAAGCACTGTTTGTTACTAAAGGTGTCTTTTGGCTTGGCAAAATAACAGTTACAATTTGGAGGTGTAGTAAAATTGGTAACTGTGGTAGTAATCTGTTTAAGGTCAGAGATTGTGCTTAACTACAATATTACTCAGGGCATGGTTGGTATCATTTTTTCCATATTTCATGGTGAACGATGTGGTGATATAAATATCATATAGGTTTAGGAAATAACATTCACAATATACATTGCAATATGTACTCTTTCTTCACACACACACACACCCTGGTTTGATTGGGTGACATTTTTCCTTTTGATCCCTATACACTATATATTTCAAAGAGGCTCAGGGATATAAGAGGGTATGCCTGGTTGAATACATTATGCTACTATCATCATGCATACTATGTCAGACATTGGTCAACATACTTGTAAAATACATTTGTTTCTTTTAATAAGAAGTATGCCTTCTTTTGTGATTTTGTTTAATAAATTCATTTGTTATTTCTAACTCTAAATATTCAGTGGTTCTTCCATAAAAAAAGTATGTTACATGTTAAAAGCGGATTGACACCCTGTCCAGGGTATACCCCGCCTTGTGCCCGATGCTCCCTGGGATAGGCTCCAGGTTTCCCCGTGACCCTGAAAAGGATAAGCGGTATAGAAGATGGATGGATGTTAAAAGCGACCTCTGACAAGTTAATATAAAAGGCTAATACTTGCAAGTACCAAGAAACCTCGGACAAGTAAATAGGTATAGGCTTAGACTTGCACATCAATATATAAACCTCTGCACTAACAAAATAATTGTTTATTATAGGCTATATAAAAGCCTCAGACATAAGAATGTCATTTTATAATGAAAGCTTAGCATGAAACTGTTTTAGACTAAATATAATTAGAACACTGAAGTATTATACTTCTAGAACTAACTAACCACCCATTCTTCCTGATGTCATATAGTCACTTTTTTCTGGAGATGGACACGGTCATGACAAACTACAGTTAAAACTATTTGACTATTGATTTTGCCTGTTGATAACAAGGGGCTAAATGGGACTACAGAGTAAAGTTTGCCCGATACTGGATATTAGCAATAACTAAGTTGGGCAGCACCTGCCGATAACCAATTAATCAGCAGTTAGTTTTTAATATTAATACTGAATGAAATTAACAGTCAAAGTAAAATGTTGCTGAACTTTATTACAAAAATTAACAGTACTGGCTGTATCATAAAAATGTACTATACATTTTAAAATGATATACAGATAGACCAGTGGTGTACAGTCCATATAAGCTGCGAATGCTCTGCATAACCAAGCCCTTTGAGAGAATGAGTGCAGTGATTGCTATGAATCATTCTCATTGTTCCGCGTTCTCATTGGTTTGTTGACATATGGGTGATTTCATGCTCAAGAAAAGTTGTCACCGAATAGCTCGTCCAAGCGGAAAAACAACATGCTGTGTAAGTAGCATTATAACAATAGATGAACCTGAAAGGATAGTCATTACGTTCAAATCTATTTTACAAGAGATCATTTATTGAAAAGCAAAGCATTTTATCATGAGCAAGACCCACACCGACAATTGGAATTATTCAGCCTTGCAAAAAATTTGTACACCACTTCACTCAGAGTACATATACTAAATACAAATGGTTAGCTGGATGTCCAACTGTGCAAAAGCTTTTCTGCTGGCGCTGTCTGCTCTTTGGATATGACAAGACCCCTTGGACGACAGCTGTGTACGACAATCTGAATAAGTTGCATATTGCCATGACAAAGCATGAGCATGCACTGCACATATTCACAATTTAGTAAAACTTAAAACATTGGGCAGTTGCTGGCTCAAATTTAGCCTATTACCCAAAGACACTTAAAATTCAATATAGAAGCAAATACTCACATCTACAAACCCAGTTGGAGATAGAAAAATAAGACACCAGCCGTGAGTGAGAAGAAGCAAGGTTCCAGATTTATTTGGTCCGTTCCACCACACGAGATCCACACCGATGAGAATTCTCAGAAGTGATCTGACACCTGGAGCTGAGGCTCCCTTATTTATACAGTTTTCTACACCAATAACACCAATATATTTTAGAAAGAACCTTCTCATGATACCAATACGTTTTAGAAAGAGCTTATCAAAAACACCATCATGTTTTAGAAAGAGCCTTTCCTGAACACCATTAGGTTTTGAAAGAGGTACAAGACACAACATTTCGGAGAGACCTTGGTCTCACGGTTATCTCGCGGGTGCAACTTGACTCAACTACCCTTATAAATGGCCCCTCTTGGTTCTCTCTTGAAAAATTAAGGCCTTCGTCTGCATTACCCCTGACTTTTTCTCGTGAGACAAGACTCTTCCCCACCTTCAAGTACATAATGAGTAAGTTTCTTTCACATTTTTCTGTATTTCTGGTTTATAATATCCTTTCATATTTGCTCTACATTTCTGTTTTATATATGGTTATACTGCTTACAAGTGGTTTACTGTACTCCCTACTTCATACTATCATTATATTATCCTTATAATATCCTACATATCCTACTACTCAAGATATTATAAGGATAATATAATAATACTCCTTTTATTATTCTTATAAAGTTATAATGTTCTGCTTTCCTTCTGTATGTGTGCGTTGTGGCCTCTGGGTGTGTGTGTGTGTGTGTGTGTTATGTCTGCATGCCTGACCTTGACTGTGTGAGAGTGTGTGCCTGTGTGTGTTTCCTTAGCTCTTATATTTCTCTGTGACTAATAAATCATAGTGTTAATCTTAAAGTGTGACTCCAATTCATCAATATAATACTGTTTATTCACTTCTCACTTCTGTGTGTCTAGGTGCCCGTCACTTTTCCTTCTCTCCTTTACTGGAGGGGCTGGATTTGGATCTGAACACACGCTATCAGCTCGCGCATCTCAATGCTTACATCGCTGTGCTACTTGACGTTCTTCACACCCCCTCTGGAAATGGAATTGCGGGGTTCCCCCCACCTCTCAGATACAGAATCCGCCCCGCGAATGTGTGTATTGACGCCTCTACACAGACAGACCCTCTGCCTGACCCTCCCTCCAGCTTTCAGTCTGAGGATGATGTCACCTTCTCTGATCTGGGCTCTGACATGTCTCCCCTTTTCTCACCTGCCAGTCCAGAGTACTTTCCTCAGTACACCTCGGCTGGCTCTCCCACATCCCCAGGACGTACCAAATTTTGTCACCCATTTTCTCCCTACCGCTCCCCTCAGGATTACATTCCCACCAGTCCTGTGAATTTTCAATAAAATTATATGCTGTTCGTTCTTATTCTGTGAACCTCAATAAACTTACATGTTAATCATACTTGGTCTCCCTCGTGTTTATTTCATGCAATTTTTATAAACAACACAGTGCACACTGTTACAACCTACTAATCTTTGGGATGGGAAGCTTTTTTTTCAGGGTGCTGTGCCATATTTTGTGTGCAGGTCCAAACTCCTTCCCAGAGTTTCCAGCCTGCCCTAGCCTGCCTTGCTCCCACCTCCCCAGATGACATCACTGAACGGCGGCCATATTTAAAGAGGAAGCGGGAAGAGAGAGGGAGGAGACTGTTGGAGGTGGTTATGTGTGATTTGGTGTTAGTAGATTGTGTTTTGTTCGTGTTGCTTGCCCATGTGGCTATAAGTATTTTATATAAGTATTTTTTTTTGTGTGTGTGGTGAGTCAGGTTGTGTTGGTATATTGTGCCTTTTGTAACTAGCGCATTTCATTTGATTATGTTTACGTTGTGTCCTACACTAGAGGACTTTGATAGGTATAGGAAGGATGATCTGCTCCTTATTGGAGACTTTTTCCATGTGTCACTTCCCTGTACGGCTAGCAAAAAGGTAATTAAAGCGGCCTTGTATGAGGCACTCGTGGCTCAACAGGTCCTACCTGAGCGCAAAGCACTTCTGGGCATCGCCGAACAGTCTACCCAGCCCCTTCCGGTTAACGGCAGGGCGGAGGCCGTGACTCATGAACAGCCTGAGTTTGGCACATTGGACCTCGGTTGGCAACTAGCGCTAAAAGAGCTCGAGTTGGAGATTAAGCGGCAAGAGTATCAGACACAGCTACTGTGAGTTCAGGAGCTGGATGCTGAAGGGAGAAGGCTCGACCTAGCAGCAGAAGCTGGTGCTGCTGCCACGGAAGCTTAACTCCCTGAGAGCAACCTCCCCATATCCCGTTAACACAGAGCACTCCAGCCCGCAGCCTACTCCAGTGCCGTGCTCATGGGTGAGTCCACCTAACTTTGATGTTAGCCGACACATTAGGCTAGTGCTTGTATTTCGAGAAGACGAAGTAGATGCTAAGTTTGCTGTGTTCGAGAGAATAGCCACGACATTATGTTGGCCAAAAAGTTTGTGGACATTGTTACTGCAGTGTAAGCTATCTGGTAAAGCACAAGTAGTGTGTTCCGCCCTCACCTTAGAACAGAGTTTGGAGTACTATACTGCTAAGGTTACAGTTCTCTGCGCATATGGCGTGAGGATTTTTGATCAGTTTAGGGAACTGATGTTAGAAGAATTTAAGTCATGTTTGCCAGAATCACTGGTGGTGCATTTGAATGAGCAGAGAATTGATACACTGTCCAAAGCTGCTATTTTCTCAGATGAGTTTGTTTTTCAAACTGAACATCGTTGTTCAGTCTTCCTCCGTCTCTGAAAGATGCATTAGCATGTTCGTCAAAGCCTGTGAGTAAAACCCGTACCTTTTCTAAACCCTCAGATAGGTCTTATGACCTGGCTCATGACAATAATAACGGTCATATCATCACAAATTGCCCAGTATTAAAGCGAAAGCAAGCAAGGCAACAAACCGAGGTTAAAAATGTTAATGCAGCTGTGGCTTCACAGAACGTTTCTGAAGATCTTTTTCCAGTTGAGTCAGAATTTGAACCTTTTGTATATTCAGGATGTGTGTCCTTGGGTCCTGATGAGGTAAAGAAGCCTGTTAGTGTATTGAGACACTGGGGCTGCTCAGTCTTTTGTGCTGGAAAAGGTGTTACCCTTCTCTGAAGTTTCTTACGCAGGCAGTGATATTTTAATCCAAGGCATTGAACTGGCTGTGATTCATGCAACTCTCCACACGGTATATTTGGAAACCAAGGGTTTCTCAAGTCTGTTGAAGGTGGCTGTTCATCCAGCTTTGCCAGTCGGTGGTGTTTTAGTCATTCTAGGGATTGATGTATCTGGTAATAAAGTCTTTTCCTTACCTGAAGTAGTTTCGCAACATAGGAGTGCTAATATTCAGCCTGGTGACCAGCACTCCTCAGTGTTCAGTGTTAACGTGGGCACAACAAAAGAAGTGATGTATTTGATTTATTGGCATCCTTTCTATCTCGAGAGGAGGCCCTTAAGGAACTTGATAGTGCCTGTGAAGTACCACATGAGGTAGAGGTCTGTCCTGTGCCTAAAATAGATCTACCTGTGTCTCATGACCAGATAGTGGCTGCTCAGAAATTGGACACTTCGTTAGCACAGTGTTTTGAATCTGTAGATGATCAATCTGAATCTGAACTTCGTCAGTCATTATATTTTATTGAAGATGGGTGTTACGCCACGGCGAACTCGCGGCCGCTGTGCCGGCACGGACTACACATCCCAGCCACACCTGCGCTCAAGTTCGCCGGAATACTGAGTGCAAACACCTGCGTGCCACCCAAGGGTATTTAAGACCCTATTAACAACAACGCGGCGTGAAGTAACGCTAAAGCTTTCTCTACGTTGGCTTGTTACCACGCTCTCTACGAAACATTGTATCTTCGTTGGTTTTGGAACTTCCACCTTGTTCTCAACTACAATTCTGGATTTACGTTTTGGATTATTGTGTTTGCCTCGGCCTTTGTGCTCCACGCTTCATGACTTGCTCTCCTATCTGCTTATCCTCAGCCCGCGCTTGCCTCCTTCCAGGTAACTTGACAGATTACTTCACCTATCATGGAGGCAGCGGGCGGCCCCGATTGGGCACAGGTGTGTTGGGAGAAAGACCTATTGCTAAGCACAAAAGATGAACAGATTGACTGCCTCACGCAACAACTGGAGCAGCTCTGCATCACCGAGGGGCAACCCGTGGCTCCCGCTGCAGCTGGCTTTCGTTCCGCTTTTTTCCACGCACAAGCTCCAGCTGCGCACGCAGCACTCGCCCCAGCCCCGCCGGTTGTACACTATCCACCCATGCCGACCCCAGAACGCCATGCTGGCGAGCCCGACCGATGTAAGGGTTTCATGCTGCAGTGTACCTTATTCTTATATAAATATATATATATATATATATATATATAAAATAACCCGGAGATGCCGGAGGAGCGCCAGTTAGTGCACTTCACTGAACTACTCTCCGGTCGCGCCCTGGAGTGGGCCACAGCAGAATGGGCGCGAGGAGGAATGGTCAGACCAGCGCTCACAGAGTTTCTCGCGCGTTTCGAATGCGCATTTGATCATTCCCCAGACGGCTGGGAGACTGGGCAGGAGCTCCTCACGATTGCACAGGGTCCTCGCGATGTGGTGGATTATGCCCTGGAATTCCACACCGTAGCTGCACGGAGTGGTTGGAATGAGCCGGCACTTAAGACCGCTTTTCGGCGAGGTCTCAAAACCCGAGCTGGTCCAGGAACTAGTGTGCCCGGGTGAACAACTGACCCTCGACAAGCTCATCGACCTAGCGGTAAGGCTGGACCGCCTTTGCTGCACTAATTGCCCCGCGATGTGGAATCCCACACCCACTGAGCCGCTTTCACCCACGGAGCCCATGCAGCTCGGCCGGGCCCGGATCCGTGAGGAGGAGAGAGAGAAGCGACGCCGAGAGGAGCGGTGCTTCTACTGCGGGGAGAGCTCTCACTTCGTACGCCAGTGCCCACAGCGGAGGGCGCGATCAACGGAGGAGGGCCCCATCAACCAACCTTGATTGGTTGTGTGAGTGTGTTCCAATTATCTAAAGCTGATTCTCTAGTGTTACTTGTGTTGCTCAAATGGTCAGACAAATCTTTTGTGCTTTCAGCGCTCGTCGACTCGGGGGCAACGGAAAACTTTGTAGATGAGCAGACAGCGCGCACCCTTGGCCTCCCCAGTCAAGCCCTGCTCCAGCCACGAGAGGTGCATTCTATCAACCGGTCCCCCATAGGAGGCGGGGTCATCTCCCGTCGCACGGCCCCAATCACTATGCAAGCCAGTGCCCTCCATCAAGAAACCATTGTCCTATATATCACGGTATCTACCCGTCACCCCATCATTCTTGGTTTACCGTGGCTCGAACGGCATGACCCCCAGATATCCTGGACCACCAAACAGATAACCAGGTGGTCTCCTTTCTGCCTACGTCATTGCCTGACGGGCCCCACAGCTCCAGTGGCTGCCACTACAGTGGAAAGCCCCCTGTCTTCAGTCCCGGTCACCGTGCCACTTGCTTATCATGACCTCCGCATGGTATTCAGCAACGAGCGTGCAAGCCGTCTACCTCCCCATCGGGCATATGATTGTGCCATAGACCTTCTCCCCGGCGCTAGCCCACCGCGGGGTCGAGTGTACCCGCTCTCCCAGGCAGAACAGCGGGCCATGGACGCCTATATTCAAGAGACACTGCAGCAGGGGTACGTTCGGCCATCCACGTCACCCGCTTCGGCTGGATTCTTCTTCGTGGAGAAGAAAGGGGGGGGGCCTGCGACCGTGTATTGATTATAGGGGGCTCAACCAGGTGACCGTCAAGTACCGTTCCCCCCTGCCACTAGTGCCCGCCGCCCTTGAACAGCTGAGATCTGTGTCCTTCTTCACGAAGTGGGACTTACGCAGTGCGTACAACCTAATCCGCATCAGGGAGGGCGACGAGTGGAAGACGGCCTTTAGCACCACTTCCGGGCACTACGAATATTTGGTCATGCCGTATGGGCTTGCTAACACTCCCTCAGTGTTCCAAAATCTAATCAACGACGTCCTGAGGGATCTACTGGGGCACTGCGTCATCGCGTATATCGACGAGATATTGATCTACTCGACGTCCCTGAAGGAGCACATTAAGCAGGTCCGCCAAGTGCTGGCACGTCTGATGGAACACCAGCTGTATGTGAAGGCTGAAAAGTGCGAATTTCATCGACGCACCATCAAGTTTCTGGGATATGTCATCAGTCCAGAGGGGGTTGCCATGGACCAAAGCAAGGTAAGGGCGGTAGTGGAGTGGCCCAAGCCCCGAACAGTCAAGGAGCTACAACGATTCCTGGACTTTGCACACTTCTACCGGCGGTTCATCCGCGACTTTAGCAAGATTGCACAACCCCTGACCTCCCTCCTTAAGAGGAAACCTCGGCGCCTCATCTGGTCCGCTCAGGCCCAGGAGGCCCTGAACGGGCTGAAACGAAGGTTCACCAACGCCCCCATCCTCCGTCACCCGGACCCCTCCAGAACGTTCGTCGTGGAGGTCGACGCTTCTGAGACGGGAGTCGGGGCCGTCCTGTCTCAGAGGTTCGGGGACAGACCCAAGTTGCACCCTGTGGCCTTCTTCTCGAGGAAACTGTCTCCGGCAGAACGCAACTATGATGTGGGGAACCGGGAGCTCTTGGCCGTCAAATTGGCCCTCGAAGAGTGGAGACACTGGCTGGAAGGAGCCGACCATCCATTCCTCATCTACACCGATCACAAAAATCTCGAGTACCTGAGGACGGCTAAGCGGCTCACACCCCACCAAGCACGCTGGTCTCTGTTCTTCTCCCGGTTCCAGTTCACCTTGTCATACAGGCCAGGGACCAAGAATATGAAGGCGGATGCATTGTCTCGTATCCACTCTCCCGAAGGCCTGGCGGATCGGGAGAAGTACATAGTAAACCCCTCCTGCGTGTTGGGCGCCATCGAGTGGGCCCTGGACAGAACTCTTGCTCGCCTCCCGATATCATGCATCCCCGAAGGCTGTCCCCCAGGGAAGCAGTTCGTGCCGGAACACCACCGTCTGGAACTTGTCACCTGGGCTCATACGATGCGAGCGACTGGACACCCGGGTGCCCACTGAACTTACAATCTGCTCACCGAGAAATATTGGTGGCCCCACATGCCCAGGGAGATACAGCATATCATGTCCTCCTGCTCCGCCTGCGCCCGCTCCAAGACACCCCGTGCTTTACCTGGCGGGAAATTGGTGCCACTTCCCATACCCGCACGGCCATGGTCCCATTTAGCCCTGGATTTTCTAACCGATCTGCCGGAATCACAAGGCAACACAGTTATCCTCGTGGTCGTGGACCGATTTTCTAAGTCCCTGCGCCTGATCCCACTTCCGGCCCTCCCCTCTGCCTTCACCACAGCCGAACTGTTGTTCCAGCAGGTGTTCCGCTACTTTGGCCTCCCAGAGGAGATCGTGAGCGACAGGGGGCCCCAGTTCACGTCTCGAAGTCTGGGCCAGCTTCATGGAGAAACTGGGGGTCACTGTTAACCTCACCTCCGTTTACCACCCGCAGGCCAACGGCCAGGCAGAGAGGGCCAATCAGGAGATCCTCCGATTCCTCCGAACTTTCTGCGCCACCAGCCCGGAGGACTGGAGTCACTTCCTCCCGTGGGCGGAGTACGCCCAGAACTCGTTGCGACACTCAGCCACCCAACTAACCCCGTTCCAGTACGCCTTGGGTTACCAACCGCCGCTCTTCCCCTGGAATGCTGCCACCACTGACTCCCCGGCCATGGACGAGTGGTTTCGCCACAGCGAGCAGGTCTGGGAGCGCACACATCGACAACTAGTATGAACCTCTCGCATCGCCAAGCGGAAAGCGGACAGGCATCGCGGAGCGCACCCTGATTATCAGCCAGGGGACAGGGTATGGCTTTCTATGAGGAACCTCAAAACACCTCTCTCAGGCAGCAAGTTGGGACCCAAGTATGCCGACCCTTTCCGGATCCTGAAACGGGTAAACGAGGTTACGTACCGCCTAGACCTCCCCAAACACAGCCGCATCGCCCCCTCATTCCATGTCTCCCTCCTCAAGCCAGTAACACCGGGCCCTCTAGCCATGGCGGTTCCGGAGAATACCCCGCCCGTTAGAGATTGAAGGTCGCCCAGCCTACTGTGTGCAGGAGATCGTGGACTCCAGACGCAGGAGAGGGGGGCTTGAGTATCTGTTAGATTGGGAAGGTTACGGCCCAGAGGATCAATGCTGGATCCCATCCCGGGACATTCTGGATGCAAGCTTGCGCGACAACTTCCACGTGGCTCATCCAGACAGACCGGCACCCCGGAGGAGAGGACGCGCTTGCCTCCTTCCAGGTAACGTGACAATGGGGTGTTAATGAGGAAATGGTCTCCTCCTAGTTCCACTGATGATTGGTTGGAAACATTTCAGGTGGTAGGTCCTAGCTCAGTGTGAAGTAATGTTCCAACATTAGCTAATGATCATCCTTGTTCTGGACATGCCGGGGTCTGTAAGACTTACCAGCATACCTTTCGTCATTTTTATTGGCCCGGTATGAAAACTGATGTCGTAAGATACTGCATGTTATGAACCCGGTCTAGGGTCGAGGTGTAACACAAGTATAAACAAAAACAAATTAGAATCAGAAATAATGAGGTAGACGCACATCTTTCAAATCTCAGAATCTTACAAATTTTATGATTACAAGAAAAATAATCCAAAATAAACAGAATCACTCCGAAAGCACCACTCTTCAGGGTTGGTAAGGCCAAAATATTAAACAAAACAGTCGCTATCTTCCCCGTATCAATTTAACTAACCAAAAAAAAAAAAAAGAAGAAAAAGGTATGTCAAAACAAAACACAGAGTCTAACCTGACTCCCTAACTGAGGCAAAAACAGCGAACAACAGGTAGAGCCCAAAAATAAACTGCACCCAACCCCTACAGCTTTTGTGACAGTAAGAAGAGAAATATTTACAATGAAAGATATATTTACAATTCAGGCGTACACTCAGCCACAACATAAGACAAAAAGGGGAATGG
The DNA here is from genome assembly GCF_023375685.1 of Ictalurus furcatus. NCBI lineage: Eukaryota > Metazoa > Chordata > Actinopteri > Siluriformes > Ictaluridae > Ictalurus > Ictalurus furcatus. The sequence goes on along the minus strand of NC_071273.1, from coordinate 2,316,804 downwards.
GACAACACAATATCCTACCACTCACTTCTCTCACTCGTACACAATACAACAAGCAAGCGATTTCACTGAAGCACCAGGAAAAATATTCGCTACTCAATCGTACGCACGCAATCACAGACACACCACACATCCGCATTCCTGCCGACATATTGTTCTTCCTCCTTTTTAAAAGACGCACAATCTTCTCCTCTCCAATCCCCGTGCAGCACGTCGAATTAGGGCGGAGCGACCTGTGAGAGAAAAACAGGGGGAGGGAGCGAGAGGGAGAACACACACCCACACAATACATCTCCTGATGTAACACCCCCATCCATAAAAGTGAAATTCATTTTGACTACTTTAACCATCTACTAAGCATAAGCTCGTGAGAGGGCATCTGCCAAGATGTTTTCTGTACCCTTCTTGTGGCGTATGTCTAAGTTGAATCCTTGGACCCCCAGAGACCATCGCATCAACCTTTGATTAGAATTTGACATAGGGAAGACAAGCAGGTTATGGTCAGTATATACTATTATAGGTAAGGTACTACCACCTACATACACCTCGAAGTGCTGTAAAGCAAGAAGTAGCGCTAAAGCTTCCTTTTCTATAGTGCTGTAACTTTGCTGAGCTTTTAAGGACTTTTTTTAGAAAAGTAACATACTGGGTGGTCGATCCCAGGCTCCTTTTCTTGCAGCAATAATGCACCAGCCCCTATTGCACTGGCATCCACCTTGAGTTTGAATGGGCGGGTAAAATCAGGTGCAGAGAGAACAGGTGCACTACAAAGGAGATCTTTAGCCGACTTGAAAGCTAGATCACACTCAGGACTCCAAGTGAATTCTCTAGATGCACTTAACAAGCAGTCAGAGGACACACCACTGAAAAAATTTTTTTGCAAAAGGCTCTATAATATCCCACCATCCCCAAGAATCGGCATAATTCCCTTTTGGTTTTGGGAGCTTGAATGTTCACAGTTGCTTCCACTTTGGCACTGACAGAGCTCACCTGGCCTTGGCCCACTTGTTTACCAAGGTATGTGACTACTGCCTTCCCAAATTGACACTTGGCCAAATTCACAGTTAACTTGGCTCTTGCTAACTGGACAAACACTTCACGCAGGGTATTAATGTGATCACTCCATGAATTGGAATAAATCCAATTTATCCAATTTTATATCATCCAAGTATAATTCGCAATTCACTACCCGGGACAAAACCCTCTGCATTATCTACTGGAAAGTAGCTGGGGCATTTCACATCCCGAGAGCCATAACCGTATACAGAAGGAAATTATCCGGCGTAACAAAAGCAGAAACATCTGAGGCACGAGCGGTTAAAGGTACCTGCCAATCACCCTTCAACAAGTCTAATTTTGTCACGTAAGATGAAGCACCTACTCTGTCTATACAATCCTCCATCCTAGGTAAGGGGAAAGAAACCTCCTGTAGTCTGTACAAAATCTTAGGGAATATCTGACTTTGGCACAAGAATACAAGGCGAGCTCCACGGACTTGAGCTGAGCACGGCAAGACCATTTTTCAATAGGTAATTTACCTCTTTCCTCATTTCCTCCCTTTTTTGTAGGGTTAACCTGATATGGATGCTGTTTGATGGGGGTGAGTCCAAAACCTCAATGTCCTGAAACAGAACATTAGTCTGAGTGGGATTATCTGTGAAGAGAGAAGGGAAACATTTTATCAACCACACAATATCTCTTTGATGAGAATGACAAAGATAATTAAACTGTTCGCTAATATTGTGTAATATTTGAGTTAGAGAGCTTGGGTAGTCCAGTCTCACTATGACTGCCAACCCACTCGTTATCCTCACTGTCCACAGCATCGGGCTGTTGCGCTACAATGGCAACGGGCAGAAACTCTGCTTGAGCACTATCCGCTCTCTTCACATACTACTTAAGCATATTGATGTGACACACATGGGTTTTCTTTCTACGGTCTGTGGTACCAAGAACATAGTCTGTACTACTCAACTTCTGTTCTATCATGTAGGGTCCAGAAAACCTTGCCTGCAATGTTGAACCAGGAATGGGACAACACAATATCCTACCACTCACTTCTCTCACTCGTACACAATACAACAAGCAAGTGATTTCACTCAAACACCAGGAAAAACATTCGTTACTCAATCGTACGCACGCAATCACAAACACACAGCACATCCGCAATCCTGCCGACATATCGTTCTTCTTCTTTTTTAAAAGATGCACAATCTTCTCCTCTCCAATCTCCGTGCAGCACGTCAGCACATCGAATTAGGGTGGAGCGACCTGTGAGAGAAAAACAGGGAGAGGGAGGGAGAGTGAACACACACACAATACATCTCCTGCCGTAACACTGCAGGACTTGTCATACTTCCCAGTTAGTGGGTAAACCTAATCAGATTGTTCCTCAGATTGTTCCAGGATTGGGATGGGGGTGTTGGGTCAAATTTTGCCCCTCAACTGGATGTAATTAACAAAACTTAGCATAGAAACAGATACTTACATCTACCAGACTGTTGCGAGAAGAAAGCAAGACACCGAACTAGTGAGTGAGAAAAAGGAAGGGTGCAAGTTTATTGTTCCAAATCACATGAGATCCACACATTTGAGACGTCCCAAGGGTGATCTAAAAACCCAGAGCCGAGGCTCTCCTATTTATACCGTTTCTTAGGTTCAGATTCCCCACCCTCGGCATTTTTCCCAATACCAATATGTCCTAAGTTAACTGATACCAGAAAAACCTTACGTTTGCTAAACGGTATTTTTGAGCAACCATTATCTCGTGGAATTCATTTACCTCAGTGCCCCTTATCTTTTGGATTCAGCTCAGCTCCACTCCCCTTATGTTCAACCTGTCTCGTTTCGCTTTTTTAAAATTGACTTCCGTGTACCGGGTCAATCCTGACTGGATTTTCATTGAGAGAGGGTCTCCGTATCTTTTGCACACACCATCTCTACATTATGGGTAAGTTTTATTATTTTTCTATATCTTCTCTTAGTGCATGCGTGTTCACTACCCTTTTCATTACCGTATAAAAGTAGATATATATATATATATATATATATATATATATATATATATATATATATATATATATATATATATATATATGAGAGAGAGAGAGAGAGAGAGATACACACACATTTCTTCTCTGCCTGCACAGCGGGCCTCTGTGTGTGTGTGTGTGGGTGTGAGTGTGCTTGGAATGTGACTCTTAGTTGAACTCCTGTCTGCCCCCATGTATCTGTGTCTGCGCACTGATGTAATCCACCTACGCTCTCTGGCATGCCTCACTGATTAGGTATATGTGGGTTTTTTCTGCGCAGCTAGGCGAACATCAGCTCTTCTTATCTCCTTTACTGGAGGGGCTGGATTTGGATCTGAACACTCGCTATCAGCTAGCGCACCTCACTGCTGACATCACCATGCTGATTGAGGTCCTCCGCACCCCACCTGCTGACTCGGGCTTTCCACCACCCCTTTTTTTTTGGGATTTGGCAAACCCACCCAGGATTTGCCCCGTGAAAGTGTGCGTGGACCCTGCCACTCAGACTGACCCTCTGCCTGCTGTACCCCCCTTCAGCTATCAAACTGACGATGACACGGCCTTCTCTGACACAGGCTCTGATTTCTCTCCTCCTTTTTCACCCACTAGTCCTGAATACTCTCCTCCATACACCTCAGCAGGCTATTGTTCCTCCCCAGAGCATACACCGTACTACCAGCCGTTCTCTCCTTTTCGCTCATCCTCACCCACCGGCTATAGCCCCATGAGCCCTGTGAATTCTCAATAAAAATCACGTGTTACTCATGCTTGGTCTCCCTCGTGTTTTATTTCATATCTATTTTACATACAACAAGGGGTTCCCCTTGTATTATTTGCTGTACGTGATACTGTGCAAGAATCTCTTGGCTGTAGCCCATCGGATCTGGTGATTGGTCATACTGTGAGAGGCCCCTTAAAGACCCTACAAGAACAATGGTTGGTAAAGTCTTCTCCCCCCCAGGGAAAGACTATTTTAAAAGAGGTTCAAGTTCTTCATAAGTGGTTGGGGTTAGCGAGAGAAATGGCAGGTCTCGCATTGCGTTCTGCCCAGGAGGCTATAAAGGAGAGGTATGACCGTAAGGTCATAGCTGAAAGTATTGTATGCATCTCCTGAACTTGCAAAGAGAAACATCTCGGAGTTGACATTGTTCATGCGTTCCACTGGCCTGTGTAGTGGCACGGCCGAACTGTACAAACTATGTGAGCTGTTTCGAATGGTGCCATCTACTACTGCATCAGTAGAGAGAACATGTTCTGCTTTGAAAAGGATCAAGACTTTCCAACGCAATGCTACTGGACAACGGCGCTTGAGTGGCCTTGCTCTGATGTCCATTGAAAAGCGGATGCTTGCACCAACTGAAGAAATTGGACAGGTTCTATGAAAAGGTTATAGATGAGTTCACAAAGAAGGATTGGATAATTAATTTTATTTACAAATAAGGTAGGAAAATACTTTTAAATTGACACCTGCCATGGTGCTTATTTGTCGTTTCTGATTTTGGTCTGTCTTTGAGTTTGTCCTAAGCTGGTGCCATACCATATATCTACTGTGTTTGGTTATGTCCTGTGAAAAACGGGGTGGGTTGCGTCACAGCATACCCGGTTATACAAGTCACCGCTCACCACTGATACACACACACACACACACACACACACACACACACACACACACACACACACACACACACAAAAAAAAAAAAACACAGAGTGTAGTCATCACAAGGCATCAGTGATCAATTTATACCATTTTCCAATTTAGTGGTATTTAAATAAAGATTGAATGAGTTGTCAGAGGCTTAGTGGTGGTGACTTTGAATTCATGCGACTGTGATGTAGTTCGTTTATAGCCTACATTTAGCTTTTTACTTCTGCCGATTGTATTTAGGCTTCAAATGTCATGCAAGTTGTGTTAATTTGTGAAGATTATCTTGATAAACAATAAATAAGTAAACTTTTGCTGGTCACAGAGCATATTTTCTTTATTAATCCAAAAGTCAATGCAAAAATCCTATTGGCTTTTTTTCAGGAATCAGGGTGATGCTAACTTCCGGGTTCACCTACAAAAATGTGTCCTGCCATTGGCACTCTATTAAATACAACGTATTTCGTTAAATTTGATATTTTCCTTTATTTCAGTTCATTTCTTTTTGCAGTATAACGATTATAATAATGGGTGCATTTAGTAAATCCTCTGTATATATTTGTTTGTGAATGTTGTTCTGCAAGAACAACATTAATAAACTATTAAATAGATCATATGCCCAACTATTCTGAATGTAGACAACTAGCTATGATAATATAACTGGCCTTGAAGTAACATTAATAAGCCACAATAAATGAAATACAACAAACTATTTTATACTAATACAGGTGTCTTTAGGTATAGGCACCAATAACAGGATCACGATTAGCTAAGGGCTAATTCGTGCTAGCCAACATTCAGTGGAGTCAGCTAGCTTAGCTGTTGTAGCTAGCTAGAGCTTGGCACAGTTTCTGTACTAGTTTACTAGACATTTGTACACAAATTATAAATACATCATGGAGTGTCTAATGGACTAAATGAGACCTATTATTTTTATCAACTACCGTTTACATTCGGTGCCCCACACTCCAATAGTGTTACCATTGCTACAAACTTAGCATGTAAATGCTAACTTTTAACTCGCAATTCTGTGAAAACGAACATATAAAGTCACAATTACCGCTTTATTTTTGGCAGAAACAGGCTTCTATAGGTGTTTATGTTCCATAGGTAAGATATACATGTAGTATTACTCTTATCTATTTACTATTTTTACAGTTCTATTTGGTGTGGAATCGGTTGCAGAGTAAAAACCCTGCTTGGTTATAAATAAATGTACAAGCAGTGTTTTTATAAATGGAAGACGCGTGTTTAGGGAAGGGTTTGGGTGTGTTTGTGCATTTTGGAAAAACATCGCGAAGTTTGCACTTTGAAAAACTGGGGGGCCTGTATGGGTTAAAATGGCGTTTTGGAACAAATTAATCTTTTACAAAATAGAGACAAGTAAAACCTCAAAACGAAAATGGGCTTCAGCAACACAAAACTCTTCAGGGGGAAAATTTCATTAATTATATTGTCACGAATCGTGACTGTTCAGAGATAGGACGGATGCAAGTGCAGGATAAACAGTTGTTTATTTGAAAGAGAGACAGGCAGACAAATCCAAAACGTGATCCAAAACGTAATCCACAAACATGCAAGAGGTCAGGCGATTGGCAAACAGGTATACACAGGGCAAGGCAGGAATCTAGGTCGTGGTCACGGGAAACAGGGTCGATAAACAAAACAAGAAACGAACTATGACGAGGGACTGGAAGCGGATAATCCAGCGCGAACTAACTTTAAACATGGAACGTGACTATGCCTACTATACGAATTAAATTAATTCTAAACATGGACCGTGACTATGACTACGATATGAACTTAAACTAACTCTAAGATAATCTTCCGCGTTGTGTGCTGGGAGGCGCGCAGTATATATGCGGACATTATCAGCGTCTAAACTGCTAGCAGCTGAGAGCAATACAGACCCATGTGAAATCCCAGCCAATGACAGAACAGGGAGGAGACATGACAGAAACATAAACAAAACACACGTGTCCAGATGTCACTACGGTCAACAACGGAAAAGCAGGTGCTCGCGCATTCGCGCTTAGAGCACGCTGCTTCAAGGGGGAATCGTGACAGAACCCCCCCCCCAAAGGCACTCCTCCCGGGGTGCCATGAGTCATCCCCTTTCATTGGCGGCCCCGGCCCCCTGGGCTGAATGTCCCAAGCAGAGCCAGGAAACTGCACGGTGTTCTTGGCGGCGCAGGGAAGCGGAGCAACATCCTCGGCGTGGCAGGGAAGCAGAGCGACATCCACAGCCGGGCAGGCAGGCTGAGCAAAGTCCTCGGCGGAGCATGAAGGCAGAGCGACGACCACAGCAGGGCAGGCGGGCTGAGCGAAGTCCTTGGCGGAGCATGAAGGCAGAGCGACGTCCTCGGCGGAGCATGAAGGCAGAGCGACATCCACAGCCGGGCAGGCAGGCTGAGCAAAGTCCTCGGCGGAGCATGAAGGCAGAGCGACGACCACAGCAGGGCAGGCGGGCTGAGCGAAGTCCTTGGCGGAACATGAAGGCAGAGCGACGTCCTCGGCGGAGCATGAAGGCAGAGCGACGTCCTCGCCGGAGCATGAAGGCAGAGCGACATCCACAGCCGGGCAGGCAGGCTGAGCGAAGTCCTCGGCGGAGCATGAAAGTGGAGCGACGACCCCAGCTGAACTGGAAGGCAGAGCGAAGTCCCCTGTAAGGCCAGGGAGAGGAGCGTGGGTCTCCGTGCGGCCAGGGAGAGGTGCGTGGGTCTCCACGAAGCAGTAGGGGGGAACGACGTTTGCCATGGAGCCGGAAGGCTGAGCGACGACCTCAGCTGAACAGGGGGGCTGAGCGACGGCCTCAGCTGAACAGGCGGGCTGAGCGACGACCTCAGCTGAACAGGCGGGCTGAGCGACGTCCTCAGCTGAACAGGCGGGCTGAGCGACGTCCTCAGCTGAACAGGCGGGCTGAGCGACGTCCTCAGCTGAACAAGGAGGCTGAGCGACGTCCACAGCTGAACAGGGAGGCTGAGCGACGTCCACAGCTGAACAGGGAGGCTGAGGCTCTGAGGTCACCAGGTGAACCTTGGGCATGGGCGGAGCTTGGCTGGCCGTGTCAACAGACTGTGGCGCGGGTGGAGCTTGGCTGGCCGTGTCAGCAGACTGTGGCGCGGGCGGAGCTTGGCTGACGGTGTCAGCAGACTGTGGTGCGGGCGGAGCTTGGCTGGCCAGGTCAGCAGACTGTGGCGCGAGCAGAACTTGGCTGTGCGTGTCAGCAGACTGGGGCGCGAGCAGAACTAGGCTGTGCGTGTCAGTAGTCTTGGGCGTGGGCTGAACTTGGGCGACCGGGTCGGTAGACTTGGGCGTGAGCAGCATTTGGTCATTAGGCTGAGATATTAGCAGAGCTTGGTCAACTGGATCAGCAGGCTTGGACGTGAGCTCAGGGACATGAGACTTGGCTCGGACGTCAGAGACTGGAGACTTGGCTCGGACGTCAGGGACTGGAGGCTTGGCTCGGACGTCAGGGACTGGAGGCTTGGCTCGGACGTCAGGGACTGGAGGCTTGACTTGGATCTCAGGGACTGGAGGCTTGGCTCGGACGTCAGGGACTGGAGGCTTGGCTCGGACGTCAGGGACTGGAGGCTTGGCTCGGACGTCAGGGACTGGAGGCTTGGCTCGGACCTCAGGGACTGGAGGCTTGGCTCGGACCTCAGGGACTGGAGGCTTGACTCGGACCTCAGGGACTTGAGGCTTGACTCGGGCTTCAGAGTCTGGAGGCTTGACTCGGGCTTCAGAGCCTGGAGGCTTGACTTGGACCTCAGAGACTGGAGGCTTGACTTGGACTTGGACCTTAGGGACTTGAGACTTAACTTGGATTTCAGAGTTGAGCTCTGCATGAAGTTGCCTGTAGTAGTGGGTAAACGGCAGGACAGGTTCGCCTGCCAGACTTACCCCCCTGAGAAGTTGTTCTAGCTCGTCCTTCACCTCTGGACTCCCGAATCGCATCATGAATTCCCCCACAAACTGTTCTACACTGTCCAGGTTCCTACAGTGCTTATCCAGTTTGAGCTGCACCCATTGACGGGCCGGTCCAAAGAACCGGGACCACATGAATCGGAGCCAGTGCTTCTCCTCTGGCTTAGGGTCTGACAGGCTGGAGAAATAGAATTGACAATCTACCAGGAAATATTCTGGGGCGCCGAAAAATCCGTCAAATGGATCAGGAAGCTCCATAAATGTCCATTGTGGGAAGTGGACTGAGTCCATAGCGGGGACGGTTGGCGTCGACTTCCGGGTTCTGCGTCTCCTCCGTTCTCCTGCTGCATCCATGTTTCGGCGGAAGATTCTGTCACGAATCGTGACGGTGCAGAGATAGGACGGATGCAAGTGCAGGATGAACAGTTGTTTATTTGAAAGAGAGACAGGCAGACAAATCCAAAACGTGATCCAAAACGTAATCCACAAACATGCAAGAGGTCAGGCGATTGGCAAACAAGTATACACGGGGCAAGGCAGGAATCTAGGTCGTGGTCACGGGAAACAGGGTCGATAAACAAAACAAGAAACGAACTATGACGAGGGACTGGAAGCGGATAATCCAGCGCAAACTAACTTTAAAAATGGAACGTGACTATGCCTACTATACGAATTAAACTAATTCTAAACATGGACCGTGACTATGACTACGATACGAACTTAAACTAACTCTAAGATAATCTTCCACGTTGTGTGCTGGGAGGCGCGCGGTATATATGCGGACATAATCAGCGTCTAAACTGCTAGCAGCTGAGAGCAATACAGACCCATGTGAAATCCCAGCCAATGACAGAACAGGGAGGAGACATGACGGAAACATAAACAAAACACACGTGTCCAGATGTCACTACGGTCAACAACGGAAAAGCAGGTGCTCGTGCATTCGCGCTTAGAGCACGCTGCTTCAAGGGGGAATCGTGACATATATATATACACACATTTTATATACACTCACTGTCTACTTTATTAGAAACACATGCGTATTCATACAATTATCTAGATCAGCCAATTATTTAGCAGCTGCTCAATGTATAAAATCATGAAGATATAAGTCAAGAGCGTCTCTGATCAATGACTAGGTATCGTGGCATGGTTGTTTGTGCCAGATGGGCTGGCCTGCGTATTTCAGAAACTACTCATCTTCTGGGAAGCTCTAATTTGGTTTGACAAAAAGCATAGAGTTGATGATAGAAGTCTGAGAAAAAAGGCCAAATTGGTTCAAGCTACCAGGAAATAGTTAATTCAAATAATCACATGTGTAATCACCCTCACATATCATACTAGCTACCCTTTTCAAAAGTGCGACTAAGGGCTGCGTCAAAAACTGGACTTAAGTATTCTGCCTGGCAGGTGCAAGCAATTTAGGTTACCCAGCCTGGAGAATTCTGGGCAACTGAGTTCTCCTGGACAGCTGCCTTCTGCTGTCTGATGGCACAGCCTCTTACAGACATGATCATATGAAAAAATTATAATGTAGTAAACAGATAAGAGCAGATTCTAAACTAAATTTTAGTCAACCAAACATTAAACATAGTAAACACCTTACCTTATATAATGACAGGTCAAGTGAATTAAATAAGAAGTGTTTCATTATGACATCATCACATGAAAATAGTACAACGTAGTAAATGGATAAGAGCAGATAAAAAACTACATCTTAGTCAAAAACAAATAAGCATAGTAAACACCTAACATTATTGAATGACTGGTCAATAGAATGAAAGAAGAAGCACTTCATTATGAGATTATCATATGATCAAAGTATAATGTAGCAAACAGATAAGCACAGATACTACAGACCACAGCCGAGCAGACAGGCTGAGCGAAGTCCTCGTCGGAGCATGAAGGCAGAGCGACGTCCTCGGCGGAGCAGGAAAGCAGAGCGACGTCCTCGGCTGAACAGGGAAACAGAGCGCTGTACTCAGCAGAGCAGGGAAACAGGGCGACGTTCTCATCGGAGCATGAAAGTGGAGCGACGTCCCCGGCTGAACAGGTAGGCAGAGCGACAACCACAGCCGGGCAAACAGGGTGAGCGAAGTCCTCGGTGGAGCATGAAGGCAGAGCGACGTCCTCGGCGGAGCAGGAAAGCAGAGCAACGTCCTCGGCTGAACAGGGAAACAGAGCAACGACCACAGCCGGGCACACAGGCTGAGCGAAGTCCTCGGCAGAGCATGAAGGCAGAGCGACAACCACAGCTGGGCAGGCAGGCTGAGCGACGTCCTCGGCGGAGCATGAAAGCGGAGCGACGTCCTCGTCAGAGCAGGAAAGCGGAGCGACATCCTCGGCGGAGCAGGAAAGAGGAGCGACGTTCTCGGCGGAGCAGGAAAGCAGAACGACATCCTCGGCGGAGCAGGAAAGCGGAGTGACGTCCTCGGCAGAGCAGGAAAGCGGAGCGACGTCCTCGGCGGAGCAGGGAAACAGAGCGCTGTACTCAGGAGTGCAGGAAAGTGAAGCGAAGTCCCCTGTAAGGCCAGGGAGAGGAGCGTGGGTCTCCGTGAGGCCAGGGAGAGGAGCGTGGGTCTCCGTGAGGCCAGTGAGAGGAGCGTGGGTCTCCGTGAGGCCAGGGAGAGGAGCGTGGGTCTCCTCGAAGCAGGAGGGGGAACGATGTTCGCCATGGTGCAGGAAGGCTGAGTGACGACCTCAGCCGAGCAGGGAGACTGAGCGACGTCCACAGATGAACAGGGAGGCTGAGCGACGTCCACAGCTGAACAGGGAGGCTGAGCGACGTCCACAGCTGAGCAGGGAGGTTGAGCGACGTCCACAGCTGAGCAGGGAGGCTGAGCGACGTCCACAGCTGAGCAGGGAGGCTGAGCGACGACCTCAGCTGAGCAGGGAGGCTGAGCGACGTCCACAGCTGAGCAGGGAGGCTGAGCGACGTCCACAGCTGAGCAGGGAGGCTGAGCGACGACCTCAGCTGAGCAGGGAGGCTGAGCGACGTCCACAGCTGAGCAGGGAGGCTGAGCGACGTCCACAGCTGAGCAGGGAGGCTGAGCGACGACCACAGCTGAGCAGGGAGGCTGAGCGACGTCCACAGCTGAACAGGGAGGCTGAGGCTCTGAGGCCACCAGGTGAACCTTGGGCATGGGCGGATCTTGGGTGGCCGTGTCGGCAGACTCGGGCGTGAACAGAACTTGGCTGTGCGTGTCGGCAGACTCGGGCGTGAGCAGAACTTGGCTGTGCGTGTCGGCAGACTCGGGCGTGAGCAGAACTTGGCTGTGCGTGTCGGCAGACTCGGGCGTGAGCAGAACTTGGCTGTGCGTGTCGGCAGACTCGGGCGTGAGCAGAACTTGGCTGTGCGTGTCGGCAGACTCGGGCGTGAGCAGAACTTGGCTGTGCGTGTCGGCAGACTCGGGCGTGAGCAGAACTTGGATGACCGGGTCGGTAGACTCGGGCGTGGGCTGAACTTGGGCCACCGGGTCGGTAGACTCGGGCGTGGGCTGAACTTGGTCAGCAGGTTTGGACTTGAGCATGACTTGGTTAGCAGGCTTGGACATGAGCATGACTTGGTCAGCAGGCTTGGACATGAGTATGACTTGGTCAACTGGGTCAGCAGGCTTGGACGTGAACGGAACTTGGTCAGCAGGTTTGGACTTGAGCATGACTTGGTTAGCAGGCTTGGACATGAGCATGACTTGGTCAACTGGGTCAGGAGGCTTGAACCTGAGCATGACTTGATCAGCAGGCTTGGACATGAGCATGACTTGGTCAACTGGGTCAGCAGGCTTGGACATGACCCTGACTTGGTCAACTGGGTCAGCAGGCTTGGACGTGAACAGAACTTGGTTAACAGGCTTGGGTGTGCGCCGAGCTTGGTTGTCCGTGTTAACATCAACTTGGTGGCTCATCCGCTCATAATGCATGTGGAATGGAAGCACTGTTCCCCACATTAACTCCCTTCAACAGCTCATCCAAGTTGTAGCTCTGCCCTGGTTCTCCAAACTCCCTCAGAAACAGGTCCGAAAACTCCCTACTGTCCTCCAGTACCCGGGGTCTCATGGCTGCTACTCGCTGTGCCCACTTGCGAGCTGGGCCAAAAAATCGGGACATCATGAACTTAATCCATTGTCTCTCCCTTGGCTTCGGGTCAAACAGGCTTGAGAAGTAACTCTGGCAGTCTATCATAAAATAGTCCGGATAACCAAAGAAGCCATCATACCGATCGGGAAGGTCCATGAAAGTCCATTGTGAAAACTGCATAGAATCCAAGGCGGGGATGATTGGCGTGGACCTCCGGGTTCTGCGTCCTCTTCATTGTTGTGCTGCATCCATGATGGTCGGAATATTCTGTCATGTATCGTGATGTAACGGAGATAAGGTAGGATGCAATCGCAGTATGAACAGTTTTATTTAAGAGAGAGACAGGCAGACAAATCCAAAACGTGATCCACAAACGTAATCCAGTAACATGCAAAGTTCAGGCGATCGGCAAACAGGCATAAAGGGGCGAGGCAGGAATCAAGGTCGCGGTCACGGAAATACAGGGTTGAGAAACAAAACAAGAAACATGAACTATATCGCGGGACTGGGAGCGGAGAAACCAGCGTGAACTAAACTAACTAACCTAAACATGAACCATGAAACATGACATGAACTATGACTATGGTTATCTATCGTAAGGACTCTAAACTAAGATACTATAACTCAATATTCCGTGCCCTGTGCTGGGAGGCGCGCGGTATATATACAAACATAATCAGCCTCGTAATGGCTGATGGCTGAGGGCGATTCAGACACACATGAAACAACAACCAATGACAGAACGGGGAGGAGACATAACAGAAACATAAACAAATGCACGTGTCGAAATGTCACGATTGTCCACAAGGGAAAAGCAGGTGCTCGCGCACCTGCTCGTGCACGCGTGCTCACATGCTCCACAGCGCGCTGCTTAACGGGGAACTCGTGACAATGGTACACAAATCTCCATGCAATTAATTTGTGATTTGAATAGATGTGCCTAGAGAAAAGAGAAGGATTAGAACCAATTGACATGGATTTTTGTCTGCAGCATAATAGGAAATATGATGAATACTAATGTGATTGTGATACATACCAAAGATGGTTTGGTCCTCTGACATTATATGCTCTCCTCCTAATCGCATGTACGGATCATGGTGCCAACAGGGTCAACTGCTGCCGGTCGATCCCGAACATGCCTTCTCTGGATAAAGAGTCCTCTACTCCTGAGGCTTCCTAAAATGCAATTAAAACTAAATGTTGGCATCATCAATATTAGCACTCTTCAAGATATCATTTTAATATTTTAAATATAGTATGCTGCCTAAGTACACTTGCCTAGGACAAGTGTAACTCCGGCATTAGGTGTTTGATAATTGAACTAATCAGTGCATCAATGTCCGGATCTGAAATAGAGCTGAAATTAGTCTCAGTGCCATACTGAAGACATCGTCGTCGTCGTCGTACTGTTCGACAGCTCACACCCAAACAGGTAGAATGTCCATGACATTCCTGTCTCTCTAAGTTAGGTCAGATACGCTCTGTACGACTGTACGACTGTATAAATGTTGCTTGTATGGGTAGTCCGTCATTAGAAATGTGTTGATTTTTCAAAACATATAAATGATTATCATCACCTTGGTCGCCCACCAGTCCTAGAGACAGATATTCAAATTGTTAGTGTGAGTTGGGGGTGGAGGACTGGTTCCAGTTGCAATAACATCTCTGAGAGACTGTCGTGTAACTCCAATAGCATGGGAGTGATTTGATTATCCTAAGGAAATAGAATATTAAACTATTCTTTTTCATAATCATACATAGTCATGACATTAGTCTAGGATTAGACTACAAATAATAATTACCCGAGTGTGTCTCAAATGGTCCAATATCTTTTATAGAATATGACAGTGCTGCTCCAATAACCTATAACAATGTTCCATGCCGTTAGAATTTCTTGATAGCTTACTTTCTTCATAAAATATCACAAGTGTTTAGCTCTGTGAAATATCTCTGTACATCGTTGCACTGACAACTAATGCAATGCATCAAAATTATGCAGTTTACTATAAAATACCCTTTAAACATATTGAAAACGGCAGGATAATCACAGTGTACCCTACAGCTCACACGTGCAGGATCATATGCAGTCATATGTTTAAGCGGACACACTCGGCCTCGAGTATAATTGAGTATAATTGAGTGCTTAATAACTTTTTCAAAGGGTCTGTTTTATGTCAATAAAAATCTGAATTGTTACAGCCTAAAAATGCACAGTAAGCTCAATATGTGATATTCCTGTGAGGTATTAAGTCACATATCCTGGTTTTAAAATCTGCAAAGACCAGAAGGAACATGTGAATCAAAAAAAAATTACAATTCTTGGTTGATGAGGGACCTTTAATTGTATGGTTGTGTACTTATCTCTGAAGCTGAATAATTGTCAGTGAAGATTAGTGCATGCGTCCCTAGCTCTGGATGTTCCTTCCTCAATTATTACAAGTGTGGACTCCAAGCTCTTTAACTTTATATGGAGGAATAAACCTCATTGTTTGAAAAAAGATACAATGTGTAATAACCAAGAAAAAGGAAGACTAAATGCCTTAGACCACCAGACATCTAATTAAAAAAAAAAACCTTTAAGATAATATGGATACAAAATAATCTAAAAACAAGACCCTATGTGGAATATTTCCTCAAATTTAACTTTTCAGCAGGCTGGTGGACTAGAATTTTTACTATAACTTTTTGTTGTGGGCAAACTACCAATAAAACTGTGAAACTTTCATAGACAAGAATTTCTTATTTGGACCTTAACGTACAAAAATACAATTAAAAAACAATTTTCCTAAAAGATTGGTTTGAAAAGGGAAGGGTGCACGGTGGCTTAGTGGTTAGCACGTTCGCCTCACACCTCCAGGGTCCGGGGTTTGATTCCTGCCGGGGCCATGTGTGTGCGGAGTTGGCATATTTTCCCCGTGCTGCGGGGGTTTCCTCCAGGTGCTCTGGTTTCCTCCCCCAGTCCAAAGACATGCATGGTAGGCTGATTGGTGTGTCTAAAGTGTCCATAGTGTATGAGATGTGTATGTGATTGTGCCCTGTGATGGACTGGCACCCTGGCCAGGGTGTACCCCGCCTTGTGCCCGATGCTCCCTGGGATAGGCTCCAGGTTCCCCCACGACCCTGAAGAAGGAGTAAGTGGTAGAAGACGGATGGATTGAAAAGGACATACCATGGGTTATACAATTAAGGAGGATGGATCGTTTTCACCACATACAGAGTACACTCCAATCCACAAAAAATTGAAGATTTTATAGTTTTTATTCCTTTAGAAGGTGTAGATATTAGAACACTGGAGATATTAGATATTGGAGCACTACTCCTCCTTGTGTCATATATTGGAATATTAATATGGGATATATACATGTGTATTGGGAACACATAAGGAATATATCATCAAAAGATTTCAAATTGAAATTAATAACGAATGTTTATTCTGTACAAATGAACCAGAAACATTATGGCACCTATTTTGGAACTGCCATCATGTTGAAAAAACATTCTGCATTGATGTCTCTCAAATTGTCTGTAGAAAAATCTCTCCCTTGAAGAACTTTTCAACACAATGAGAAAGATGTCAATCTTACTTTTATTATACATTTCTTAATTAGTTTTGGGAGCTTCTTTCTTCACAAGCTCGGAAA
Source organism: Ictalurus furcatus (assembly GCF_023375685.1). Lineage (NCBI taxonomy): Eukaryota > Metazoa > Chordata > Actinopteri > Siluriformes > Ictaluridae > Ictalurus > Ictalurus furcatus. The sequence goes on along the minus strand of NC_071273.1, from coordinate 2,300,488 downwards.
AGAAATTATTTTGAATTACAATGTTATTATGAGATGGTAAAAACTATGTAAAAAAAAATAGTAAAGCAACAAATATTTGTTAGAATCTTTATATTATTTAACACAGCAATGCTTATGTATATGGAAACCCCTGATTAATAATAATTCTGTGTTGTCTGTCTTTCTTTCTTTCTTTCTTTCTCTTTTTCCTCGTTGTACATTTCTTGGAATGTTATATATTGGCATTACTTTTTCAACTTGTCTAACATGCCTGGTGTTTCGATAGATAGATAGACAGATAGATAGATAAATATATAAATAAATACTTGGACGTAGCTCCAGTAACGTACAGAACTCTCGCGAGATCCGGCAGCTTCTGCGTCAGTCGGTCAATAAGCGGAAGTGAGTCTGTCACCTGACTTTAGCATATGATCCACAGACACAGCAGAAGCAGGAGAACGATTCAGTCTTTTAACATTTGTGATCAATATTTAAAACGCTATGGCAGG